>NC_133160.1:49559221-49816721 GCF_040802235.1 Manis javanica
GGTAAATTCCTAGTGGTGGAATTGCTGGGCCAGATGCTTTTCATTTTTAGTTTTTTGAGGAACCTCCATATTGCTTTCCACAATGGTTGAACTAGTTTACATTTCCACTAGCAGTGTAGGAAGGTTCCTCTTTCTCCACATCCTTGCCAGCATTTGTTGTTTCTATTCTTTTCGATGCTGGCCAACCTTACTGGTTGTGATATCTCATTGTGGTTTTAATTTGCATTTTCCCTGATAATTAGCGATGTGGAGCATCTTTTCATGTGCCTGTTGGCCATCTGAATTTCTTCTTTGGAGAATTGTCTGTTCATATCTTCCACCCATTTTTTAATCAGGTTATTTGCTTTTTGGGTGTTGAGGCATGTAAGTTATTTTTATATTTTGGATGATAACCCCTTTTCAGATATGTCTTTTACAAATATATTCTCCCATACAGTAGGATGCCTTTTTGTTCTACTGATGGTGTTGTGTGCTGTACAGAAGCTTGTTAGGTTGATGTAGTCCCATTTGTTCATTTTTTATTTTGTTTCTCTTGCCTGAGAAGATGCATTTGGGAAAAAGTTGCTCATGTTTATATTCAAGATAGTTTTGCCTATGTTGCTCATGTTTATATTCAAGATAGTTTTGCCTATGTTTTCTTCTAAGAGTTCTATGGTTTCATGACTTACAATTCAGTTGTTTGAACCATTTCAAGTTTACTTTTGTGTATGGAGTTAGACAATAATCCAGTTTCATTCTCTTACATATAGCTGTCCAGTTTGTCCCATACCAGTTGTTGAAGAGGCTGTCACTTCCCCATTGTATGTCCATGGCTCCTTTATAATGTATTAATTGACCATATATGTTTGGGTTTGTATCTGGACTCTTTTCTGTTCCATTGATCTATGGGTCTGTTCTTGTGCCTGTACCAAATTGTCTTGATTACTGTGGCTTTGTAGTAGAGCTTGAAGTCTTAGAGCAGAATCCTCCCTGCTTTATTCTTCCTTCTAAGGATTACTTTGGCTATTTGTGGTATTTTGTGGTTCCATATGAATTTTAGACCTTTTTGCTCTGGTTTGTTGAAGAATGTCAGTGATTTTTTATATTGTTTTATTCTTCTCTATTTTATTTCTGCTCTAATCTTTATTATGTCCCTCCTTCTACAGTCATTGGTATTTTGATAGGGATTGCATTTAATCTGTAGATTGCTTTAGGCAAGCTGGCCATTTTGACAATATTAATTCTTCCTATCCATGAGCATGGGATGTGTTTCCATTTATGGGTATCTTCTTTAATTTCTCTCATGAATGTCTTATAGTTTTCAGGGTATAGGTCTTTTACTTTTCCTTGGTTAGGTTTATTCCTAGATATTTTATTTTTTGATGCAATTATGAATGTAATTGTTTTCCTAATTCTCTTTCTGTTAGTTCATCATTAGTATATAGGAATGCAACAGATTTCCGTGTATTAATTTTGTATCCTGCAACTTTGCTGAATTGTTCTAGTAGTTTTGGGGTAGATTCTTTAGGGTTTTCTATTTACAATATCATGTCATCTGCAAACAGTGACAGTTTAACTTGTTCCTTACTAATCTGGAGGCCTTTTATTTCTCTGTGTTGTTGATTGCCATGGATATGACCTCCAGAACTCTCTTAAATAAAAGTGGGGAGAGTGGGCATCCTTGTCTTGTTCCCGACCTTAAAGGAAAAGCTTTCAGCTTCTTGCTGTTAATTACAATGTTGGCTGTGGGTTTGTCATATATGGCCTTTATTATGTGGAGGTCCTTGCCCTCTATACCCATTTCGTTGAGAGTTTTTATCATGAATGGATGTTGAATTTTGTCGAATGCTTTTACAGCATCTATGAAGATGATCCATGTGGTTTTTGTCCTTCTTTTTGTTGATGTGGTGTATGATGTTGATGGATTTTCAAATGTTGTACCATCCTTGCATCCCTGGAATAAATCCCATCTGACCATGGTGGATGATCTTTTTGTTGTATTTTTTAATTCAATTTTTAAAGATTTTGTTGAGTAATTTTTCATCTATGTTCCTCAGGGATATTGGTATGTAGTTTTCTCTTTTTGTGTTGTCATTGCCTGGTTTTGGTATTAGAGTGATGCTGCTTTGTAGAATGAGTTTGGTAGTATTCCCTCCTCTTATACTTTTTGGAAAATTTTAAGGAGGATAGGTATTAGGTGTTCACTAAATGTTTGATAAAATTCAGCAGTGAAGCCATCTGGTCCAGGATTTGGTTCTTAGGTAGTTTTTGATTACCAATTCAATTCGTTGCTGGTAATTGGTCTATTCAGATTTTCCGTTTCTTCCTGTGTCAGTCTTGGAAGGTTTTATTTTTTTAGAACATTGTCCATTTCTTCTAGGTTATCCAGTTTGTTAGCTTATAATTTTTCATAGTATTCTCTAAAAATTCTTTGTATTTCTGCTGTGTCCATAGTGACTTTTCCTTTCTCATTTCTGATTCTGTTTATGTTTGCAGAATCTCTTCTTTTCTTGATAAGACTGGCTTGGGGTTTACCTCTTTTGTTTATTTTCTCATGGAACCATGTCCTGCTTTCAGTAATTCTTTATATTGATTATTCTTCTCTATTTTATTTCTGCTTTGACATGTCCCTCCTTCTACTGACTTTGGGTCTCCTTTGTTTTTCTTTTACTAGTTTCACTAATTCTGAGTTTAGACTATTAATGTGAAATTGTTCTTTCCTGAGGTAAGCCTGAGGTAAGCCTGTATTGCAATATACTTCCCGTGTAGCACAGCCTTCGCTGTGTGCCACAGGTTTTGGGCTGTTGAGTTATTGTTGTCATTTGTCTCTATATATTGCTTGATCTCTGTTTTAATTTGGTCATTGATTTATTGATTATTTAGGAGCATGTTGTTAAGCCTTCATGTGTTTGTGGTATTTTTTATTTTCTTTCTGTAATTTATTTCTCGTTTTATACCTTTGTGGTCTGAGAAGCTGGTTGGTACAATTTCAATCTTTTTGAACTTACTGAGGCTCTATTTGTGGCCTAGTATATGATCTATTTTTGAAAATGTTCCATGTGCATTTGAGAAGAATGTGTATCCTGCTGCTTTTGGGTGTAGAGTTCTGTAGATGTCTGTTAGGTCCATCTGTTCTAATGTGTTGTTCAGTTCCTCTGTCTCCTTATTTACTTTCTGTCTAGCTGATCTGTCCTTTGGAGTGAGTGGTGTGTTGAAGTCTCCTAAAATGAATGCATTGCATGCTATTTCCCCCTTTAATTCTTTTAGTATTTGTTTCACATATGTAGTTGATCCTGTGTTGGGTGCATAGATATTTATAATGGTTATATCTTCTTGTTGGATCTGCCCTCTTTATCATTATTTAATGTCCTTCTTTGTCTCTTGTTACTTTCTTTGTTTTGAAGTCTGTTTTGTCTGATACAAGTACTGAAACTCCTGCTTTTCTCCCCCTATTAGTTGCATACAATATCTTTTTCCACCCCTTCACTTTTAGTCTGTGTATGTCTTTGGATTTGAAGTGAGTCTCTAATGGGCAGCATATAAACGGGTCTTGTTTTTTATCTATTCAATGACTCCATGTCTTTCGACTGGTGCATTCAGACCATTTACATTTATGGTGATTATAAAGAGTTATGTACTTACTGCCATTATAGGCTTTGGATTTGTGGTTACCAAAGGTTCAGTGTTTACTTCCTTGCTATTTAATAGTCTAATGTAACTCACTAGTATGCTATTAGAAACAAAATCTAAAGGTTATTTTTTTCTCCTCCATTATTTATATATTAGGTATCATATTCTGTACTTTTTATCTATCCCTTGACTGATTTTGTGGTGGTTGATTTGATTTTGCATCTGCATAGTTAGTAATTGGTCTACTATCTTTACTGTGGTTTGATTTCCTCTGATGATACCTATTTAACCATAGGAACACTTCAGTCTATAGCATTCCTTCCAGAATACACTGTAGAGATGTTTTGTGGGAGATAAATTCTCTCAGCTTTTGCTTACCTGGAAATTATGTAATACCTCCTTCAAATTTAAATGATAATCTTTCCAGGTAGAGTATTGTTGGTTCTAAGCCCTTCTGTTTCATTGCATTAAGCATATCATGACACTGCCTTCTGACCTGTAATGTTTTTGCTGAGAAGTGTGATTACAGCTTAATGTCTTTTCTTTTGCTTGTGATCTTTTTTCTCTCTCTGTCTGCTTTTAATAGTCTGTGCTTATCTTTGATCTTTGCCATTTTAATTATTACATGTCTTGATGTTCTCTTCCTTGGGTCCCTTGTGTTGGGAGATCTGTGCACCTCCATGGCCTGTGGGTCTATCTCCTTCCCCAGTGTGGGGATGTTTTCAGCAATTGCCTCCTCAAAGACACTTTCTATCCCTTTTTCTCTCTTGTCTCTTTCTGGAACCCCTATCATATGAATATTGTTGTGTTTGGATTGGTCACACAGTTCTGTCTATATTCTTTCATTCCTAGAATTCATTTTTTCTCTCTGTGCCTCAGCTTCTTTATAGTCCTGTTCTCTAATTTCTATTTTATTTGCTGTCTCCTCTGCTTCCTCTAATCTTTCTGCTTTTAAATCCCTCCATTGTATATTTCATTTCAGATACTATATTCTTGAATGTTTGTATCTCATTCCTGAATTCGTCCTTGAGTTCTTGAACATTTTTCTGCACCTCCATGACCATGTTTATGATTTTTGTTTTGAAATCTCTTTCAGGGAGATTGATGAGTTCAGTTTCACTTGGTCCTCTTTCTGGTGTTTGTGGGATTTTGTTTTGAACCAGGTTTTTTTTGTCATTTCATATTTGTATGTGGCTCCCTCTAGTGCCCAGAAGCTATACTCTGTCGAGCTACTCAGCCCCTGGGGCGATGGCAGTGGTCACAGGGGAGTGGCATTGGGGCTCTTTTCCTTGAGGTCTGCTGGTTTCCCCATGTGTAGACAGTCTGCTGCAGCCTTCTTTACTGTTGCTCTTTCAGGATTAGATGCATATGCTATATTTTCATGTTATATGTGATTTTTGGAGGAGGTTTCTGTCTCACCTCTCATGCCACCATCTTTCCCATATCCTTCTTATGATTAGCCTAGGAGGAAGCCCTCAAGTTTTACTCTCCGGCATCAGTTTCTAAGAGTATCCATTTCCTGGATTCACATGTGAAGAGCAATTGTACTGCCAGCATAGGTCTTTAAAGCATCAGCTTTCATGGTATCAGTTTGCTTTTGTACTTCATCCACACTGTCCTCTGACCCCTTTGGATTTCCACTTCTGTTATTTGTGTATATGTGGGTCTCTTTGCCTAGACCATAAGCTCTTTTACTGTTGGGGAATGTGTTGTGTTCATTTGTTCAGTTCTTCCTGCTCCACATGGTGTTTTATATTCACTTTTGCACCTCTTTGTTCTTGCCCACACTGGACTTTCCACCCTTTTTCCATTTATCTATATACTAATAGCCACATATTTAAGGGTCATCTGAAATGTTAAAGTCTTGGAGAAACAGATTGCTCAGTTGAATTCATCACATCTCTCATTGTATTTCCACCCCACTTTGCTTTGCTCTCTTTCATAGCTATTTCCTTCTGTATTTCTTTATATGTCCTTTTCTACGTATTTTACTTATTTACATGTCATGCCCACCCCAGAGGCACATGCATGTACACACTCAGCCATAAGCTCCTTAAAGTCAGCCATCCCATTTACCCTGGCTCAAGGACTGATATGCTTTACACATTGCAGGTACCTGATAAATGTGACTTGAATGACACATCTCAGGGTCCTGTTCAGATAGTTTCAGAACCATCAATTCTCTGACGGCTCAAAAATTTATATCCCCAGGTAGGACCTCACATTTTTTACTCTTGTTCTCCTATATCCAATTGTCTGCTTATCTACAGTTGTCTTTCTAATTATACTTTCAAGAAAACTCTTCATTGTTTTCCTCACTAAGCCTTCCTCATTTCAGTAAAAGTGAGCACCACTAATCATGCTTATCAGGCTAAACATGAGAGTCAGCTTGGATTTCCCTTTTCCTCATATTCCATATCAAATTCATTAATAGATCTTGTCAGTTCATTACCAAAATATATGCTGGATCTTATGCATTTTTCAACATCACCATAACCATAGCTCTGGTCCTACCCACCATCATCTCTCCTCTGGATTAGAGCCACCATCATCTTACCTGAACTATAGCCACAACCTCCTAATCAGT
This sequence comes from Manis javanica, assembly GCF_040802235.1. Lineage (NCBI taxonomy): Eukaryota > Metazoa > Chordata > Mammalia > Pholidota > Manidae > Manis > Manis javanica. The sequence continues at coordinate 49,565,418 of NC_133160.1, forward strand.
CCCGTGACCTCACTGCTCCCCTAAACTGGTTCTCCACACAGTTGTCAGAGAAAACTGTCTATGGCATACATCAGACCATATAGCATTCCCATTTTAAAGCTCCTGAATGGCTTCTATTTAGAATTAAATGTAAATTTCTAGCCACATCATCCAAAGGTCTGCATAATCTGATCCCTGAGTAGCTTCTGACTTTCCTTCTTTCTCTCTCCCCTTTGCACATTGCTGTAGCAATGTTGATCCCCTTCCTTTCCCTCAGAAATGGCTAGCTAGTTTGTTCCTGCCTAAGAACTGTTTTTGCTGTAATTTCAACTCAGAACTTCACATGACCAACTCCTTCTTCAAGTCCTCAGAGAGGTCTTCCTGAGCACAGTGGTGAATGAGCACCCTCAGCTCCATGACTCCATCTTCTTTGTAGCCCTTTCTAGGTACAGGATGCATTTGTTCCCCCACTTCTCAGCTGGAATGTAGTATCTAGCATCTGAAGTAGCACCTGTGTCAATATGTATTTGAGTGACTGACTGATAGATTAAAGCCATCTTCTGGCAGGCCATCCTGCTTCTCTAGGCAGTTGGTTCCTTTTTCTGAGGTTAAGGACTTTTCCCTGTGTTGTAGCTATCTATGTACCTCACGTCTGTTTGTTATGCTTGACTGTGAGCCCCTTGGAAGCAGACACCATGCTTGTATCACCACTGCTTCTCAGAGAACTTGGCAAAGAGCAGTATTGAATGGATGCCCATATGTGTTTTCCCTATAATTCTGTAATCACTCTTTCCTCCCTCATTCTTTTTCTAATGGGATTGCTTGTTAGTTATAGGAAACTTAAATTCCTATTAGAGCCTTTTAAAACTGAGATTGGGAAATTGATGAGGCTGATAATTGGTAAAAGAGACTCTGACCTAAGTAAGGTACTAGCCTAATGAAAGAATGTTGTTGAAGGGCAGTGGGAATACTTTCACTTAATAGAGTAGATTAAGATTTGATGCTCATGATACCAGTTTATTAGGCTGGAAAACCAAGGCTATTAATTCACTGAAAAATATAATCTGTCAGAAAAGTTCATCCTCTCTAAAAGCTGAGAGACTAGCTTAGGTCTTATATTAACATGATTATTTAACTTATTATTATAATATGATTAATAAAGCTTTATCTTTATTAGAAAATTTTACATTATCTAACAATATTTTAAGCTGAACATTGCTGTTGGACCTAGGTCACAGGTTTTATCCCCAACCAAGGGGATGCTTCAAGTCCCCTGGCAAACTTTCGTGACCAAGAAACAATCTGATTTTATAAACACAAAGAAACATACTGTCATCAGTATTCTGAAAAATGACTCAGTCTGTTTTCAGTATAGTTTTGTCACACTGGTCATTGCACCAGTTATTGAAAGTTGAGCCCAAAGAGCTAAAATTATGAGGTTGGCTTTTGATTATTTCCCCTTTCTTTTGAATCCTATTTCCAACCAACTCCACCTTCCATCCAGACAGACTCTGGATCTCTTGATAATGATTCCTGATCCCAAAGAAAAATTAGAGTCACTTCCATGCTGTCCACCCCCTCTGTGCTTCTAACAATCCCATTCCCCCAGCCCCTGCATCAAAGCTTCCGTCCCTTTAGTGCCTCTGTTCCAGGTAGATTAATGAAGACAAGCATGGATTTGTCAATGAATAATAACATCTTAATATGTGGATACAAAGATATTTGCAGTTTTAAAATAAAAATTCCTAGTGAGAACACTATCTTAAATGTAATAAATAATCAATGGTAGAGTTTCAGAAACATTAATCTGTGTCATACTCTAAAATGCCCATCATGCACCTAACATCTACTCTAATGATGATAAAGTAATTTAGCGGAGTTGAAAAACGGTTGTGTGTAGCCTAGTTAGAATTCACTAAAATATCATTGGTTTACTTATTAAGGTCTAGTTTCCATTTAGGGCCTAAAAAATGTGCTTCAGAGTGCCCTGCTGAGCATCACGGGAACCTAGCCACCTTTCTCATGTCAGTGTGGTTCCTTTGGCTGAGTTCACAAGTCAAGCACAGCAGCTGTGGGCAGCATGGCCTTGGTAGACCCCTCAAAGTTAACATGACCCAAATGAATTCATTATTTTTTTCTTCCTTTCTCTAAGACATATTCTCTTCTTTATTTCCTGTCTTGGTTGAAAACATTACTAGACAATCAGTTACTTGAGCCAGAAACCTGAAGGTAGTCTTTAAAAAGACTATTCTTCCTTAAGTTCTATATATATCCAGTCACAAAACATACAAATTCTACCTCTTATTCTCAGTTCCACTCTTCTAGATTAGTTTTAGCCTTCATCCTGGGCTATTGCAACAGCCTCCTATCTGTTTATTTCTGCATCCAGTGTTCTCCACCAATCCATTCTCCATATTTCTAACACATTTCTAAAACACAAATCTGTCTATTGTTCCCCACTGTAGAATTAATTTCAAACTAGGTAAATGCTACCCCTTATCCTTCATGATCATGTGTTGCCTCTTTATGATACAGGTTTGTTTCCTGACATTCATCCATGAAACTCTATGCTCCAGCCCCCTTAATCCCCTTGCTGTTCTTTAAAACTCTGTACTCTTTCTTGCCACTGTGACATGCTTCTGTATATGTTGCTCTGATTACTTGATATGCTTCCCCTCTTGAGCCCATTCCTACTTATCTGTCAAGATTCTGTATAGACACACATCCTCTGAAACTGTTGTGATTGCTATGGTCTCTGGGGTTTTTCTCCCTACTTTATGTCTATTAATGTCTGCTTTTATCATACAATTTATTGCTTTGGTTGATAAATGCTTGATTGTTTGCTGCCTCCAGTAGACTATGAAGAGTCTGTATTATTTATTTATTACTATTATTTCTTATCACGTGGTACAGTGTACTTAGCATCTGGTAGGCCCTCAATAAGTATTAAAAGAATAATAGTCACAGCTAACATGAATTGGTTCTTTAAAATATGCCCAGTTGGTTGTAACCGCTGGAACATGAATTACTTCATTAAATCCCTACAACAATTCTTTGAGGTAAATAATATTTCCAGTGCTTTCAGTGTCCTGTGTCATGTTCTTTGAATCAACTCTGGTCTCAGTCATCACTGTGGCAGTTTTGGATGAGCTCAGACTCATGCTGAGTGTCTCACCTCAAGCACACTGTGTGGCAGTCTGCTCTGTTTCAGGTCTTCTCCAAAGCTACAGATAGTCACAAAAGTTTGTGAACCTAGCCTCAAAATCAAAGAGATTTAACATTCTCAGGGAAACCCTCAATCAAAGATACCCAAGAGCCCGTGGGCAAATACTCCAGCCTCTCCTCTTTTGGACTGACAATTCTAAGAAGCAATCTTTACCCTTTCTGAGGTCCCAGCTGAATCAAGCTTCCACTGCTTACAAAAGCAACTTCGATAATTTACTCTTATATAGCTCTGTCTCACTAGTGTCATTCCTTCTGGAGACATTTCCCAAGTAAACTACTTATATACAATATCTCACCAGGTTCTATATGGGGGAGACCCAGATAAAGACAAGTAGTATTATTGTCCCATTGTGTTATAAACAGACGCATAGGAAGGTGAAATATCTTGCCTAATGTCTTGCAGCTGGAAAGTGAGGGAGACTGGGTTTGAACCTTAGGTAGTCGTAGGGGTCCCAAATTGCATAGTATTTCACCTACCCAGTTTGTGTTTAAAATTTGTAGTTAAGAGATTCCTCCCCTAGGCTTGAGTACTAAGGTATACTGCTTCTTTGAACATTTTTCCCCTCCAAAGAAACTCCCATTAAGTTCTAAAATGTTTGTTCCAGAGGAAGAGTAGTGTAGAAGATTGACAGATGGGACATCAAAGTGTTGTGATTTCCTAGTCTTAAAAGCTCAATTTTTAAGATTCCACATTAGAGGCTTCTGAATAGTGGCAGTGTGGAAAGAGTAAAAATTAAGACCATAATCTGGGAGACAGGTGTTTTCTGACCCATTAATTAGTTTCTTGACATTGGGTGACTATTCCCCAATCTAGGTCTCAGTTTCCTAAACTGTAGAATAAGAATAAAGAGTTTATTATACATGTGAAGAATGTAAAAAATAAGTCTAATATATGGAATAAAGAGAAAGTAGATATCCTTACTTTCTTAGAGTCATGGAATCACTTATAATCTGCTGAAATGTCTGTATATCATTCCTATTATGTCTTCCTCCACACCAAATGCATATGTACATGTATATGCATGGTTCCCTATGTAATTTCAGGGGTTGGCATAATTTGTGGACCTGCTAGATTTAAGAATACATGGATCTGATCTCTAGGTTCTATGCCAACTCTAGTCTCCTATAGTCTATAATAATACACTAATTGAATTCATCTTGCTTAAGATTTTCTACAAGGAAAGAATTTATGCCTTTTGCTAACTTCCAGACACACCATGAATGAATTACCTAATAAGAGTCTAGGTCATTTTTAAATAGACATCAGTAAGAAGTTCACATTTATATTTCACTTGTATCTTATTCTGTTACTATTCTATGTTTGGATATCTTATAAACCATGACAGTTGCATATGTAAATGATCACCTGGTGAGCAATACCCTACAAATAATGTTTGCTGTGGAATATATAAATTTTTCCAGTGTTAAGGACATAACTGATTAAATAGATATTCCCATATATTTTTATCACTGATCCAGTATCCATAATTAGGATGTTTGTGCAAATGTCAGACTGCTGTGTACTTTCTGTAGGAGACTTTATTGATTCAGTATCTCTGATTTCTTTAGAGAGAAAAATCTCATTAAGTGAGAATCTAATGGGCTAGAAAAACACACAGACCAACCTCAATGAATTAATATATTTACTGAAAAAAAAAATAGAGCTCCATATTACCTGGAAAAGAATGTAGCTTTGATTTACATTGTATTCATTTCATAAAACTAGTACCTTTTGTTGATAGTTTCATGTACACTTTTTATGACATCCTAGCTTATAAAAGAGAGATGATCAGAAAAAGAATGCTCAATTTTAAATCAGGTTTTATATATAAAAGGAAAATGGCATACTATGCTGTTGCAGTGGCTTAGTTAATGTTTGTTTTAGGAATGGTAGAAATCATGATGTTAGCAATGAAAATCCTGTCCACTTTTCTGAATTTAACCAAGATTAATTCAATTTTTTAAAATTGTGTTTTGAACCAAACTGACTCTCAGGTGATTTCAGGTGACTGGAGGAGGATGAGAAGATCCATCTATTCCAACTGCAAGAATCACCTTCTCTTGGTCTACTGATGCTACATGACAACTATTCCTCCAGACACAGCCAAAGTAATTCTGTCCAGTCTGATTTTTTGGGCCATATTTGGAGAGAGTGTTTTGGTGCAATCCACCATTCAGTGCCTTAGAACGCAGGAAAAATGTAGGCAACCATTTCTCTTTTGTTGTATTTCACAGCATTACACTTCCAGTCACTCTTCAACCCCTCCTCACAGTATCATCTTGGCTTATAAACCTCTTGTATAATTCACTTGCATTGCTTGTCCCTCTAGACCCACGGTTAGTCATTTCTACATTTCCATATTTCCATTGCCTTGTTAATCTCTAACGGTGGGTCTCCCCATTACCTGCTTTCTCTGCTGTCAGGTAACCAAGCTTTATTGCAGAAATCCATGACAAATTTTGGAGTGAGGTCTGTGAAGCTCCTTTCAGCTAGGTTCTCAGTATGGCTTTATCTTCCATTTACCTGTTATAGATGTTCCAGAATATATGGGAGCTACTGCACCAATTATTTTTCACTATTTTCATATGCTTAATTACTTATCCATCCCATAGTAGATAGCTTACTCTACTTTATTGAGATTATGTAATCCCCTGCTTTAATGAGCTAGTAATGGCCTTTCTAACCAAGTCCAACTTGTTAGTCTCTTAATCAAGACCCTTCAAACTCCAGCCCCAACATTCAAGCTCTGGCATGTATAGTAAAGGTCTCATTTCTTAAGTTTCCTAAAGTAAATTTCCTTATTCTCAAGTAGATTCTGATCATCACTGATAGTGGAGGTGGAAGGGATTGACTCTTTGGGTGTTGTATAATAAAGAAACCCTCAGAGATCTAGGGTATCTCTCAAGAATACCTCTTGAAGAATGATAGCTCCCTGATTTCTAAGATGCTTCTGGGAGAACAGCTGGTTCCTCTTTGTTCTTGTCAAAGTAAGATTGTCATGCTCAGAAGGTGGGATAACAATATCATCAGAGTCCCAACTAAGTAATTTTTTTGTTTGAAAGTAACCATTAACATCAGCAGCTTCTTTGATGTCAGCCTAGTAGGGTGCTGTGCCAGCTATTTTCTGAGAGTTGCCTTGAATTTTTCATTATTGTATAAAGCAAGAAATGACCTCTGAGGGTTTCAGTATCTGTTTGATGTATGTGTTCATTCAAATACAATAACCATTTTAAAAGGGTCAAGAAATGAACAAAAAGATTTTAGTCAGAAAAGAGCTTTTATTGTTGTTTTTGGTTTATTCGTAAATTTTTACTTATAATGTACAGATTAAATGATGTTTATATTTTGGATGGAAATTATATATTTTTTATTGCATACACATGCATAATTTTGTCTTGACACATTAAAAAAGGAATAGAAAGTATCTTGAGAATGTAGTAAGACCTTTTTCAGGAAAGAAAAATTTATGTTCTCATAAATTAAGTAATAAAATTAGCATTTCATCATAACTTTCTGAACTTGAAATAAAACATCTTAAAACTGGATAAGCTCAAGGAATTTTAAACAGCACATTAGAGCTTTTAGGAAGCTGTCAATAAATATGTTTAATCATGAATTTCCAAAAGAATTTTCTTTTTGTTTCTTGTAAGAGTTGAAATAATTTAATGTGTCTTGCCTATTTACATTGCTTTTTTGTTTTTGTTGATTTTTTAAAACTTAAAATTCCCCCTTTTTTTTTTTTTACTAAGGAAAATATGTGTTCTTGTCTGGAAATTGTCCTAGCTGCAAAGGGTATAAACATAGCAATTGAACCTTAATTAAAATTGGTTCTGGTATCACTTTTACTCTGGTGGTATAGCTAGTAAGTTGATTTGTCATTATTAGTTTCCTATTTCCTCATGATATTCTTTATTCTTCCCTTAGAAGAGCAATAAGTCTAAATTGAATTTATTTATAGTTTTGGAGTTCTTCATTAAGACATCGTATATTTTAATTCTTCAGTTCAGTTTCCCTTTTCAACCATTGTCAATTTCTACGGTGAAACTTTCATCCTCTGTCCACAAGGCATTTATTTTGGTATTTCATAATGTGTTCTGGTGTTTGTTTCTTGGTGTTACATCTTGTTATTGAAGGTTAAATCCAAACAAGGAGGAAATTAATTAATATATGTTGAAATTGTATTTCTCTTACATGCATCATTTTTATTTCATAAGGAAAATGTGTTAATGAGTTTTACAAAATTGTGAAAGGTTTCCATTAGTGTTGATAAGTTAATATACTTGGAAAAAGACCTTGAATATACCTAATTATATACTTAACCAATATTCATGGTATTTATGTAAGGTTCAAGTAAGAATGTAGTTGCAAGCTGGTAGAAATTTATGCTTAGAGAATATAAATGACTTCTCCAAGGTGGCACTTCTCCTCTAGCTAGAGGTTAAGATTTCATTCTTGTTTTGACAGTCTTCCTTCTGGCTTACACCTCTTGGAATCTATGGCATCACCCCACATCCCTACCTCACCCATATACCTTGCATTATACTGCAATGATCAAGGGTAACATAGCTGTTTTCTTTTTCCCTACGTCTTAGACAGTATGCCGTAGTGGATTAAATCTTGGCTAACCAGGCAGAGAAATACATGGAAAAATTTGGGCTGGCTTGCTGTAAAGTGCTTCTGTAGAGTTGCTTAACTATTGGTAATATGCCATAAGCCAGCTTTAACGAAAGGAGAATTAGCTCAGTGCAGCTATGTTTAACTCAAAAACTTACCTCACATGATCATGGTGGCTCCCAGAGTAACACTAAGAATTTAAATCACTAAGATGATGTACCCTTCCAAAGTTCTTCTTCTGAACTTTAGCAAGCTCTGTGCATATGTATTTGTGTGTGGGTCAGAGGGGGAATGCTGTTGAAGAACTGAGGTGAGTGTATATGTTGTTAATGGATTTCTGTTGCTCCACTCTACTATCAACCAGAGTGTTTCCAGAAACCCCACAGGCTCTAAAATGTTTCCAGATTGCCAGGAGGATACAGAATGAGGGCAGGGCACTTAACACAGAAATACAGAGTGCAACAGAACAAATGGTAAAGAGCATGGATGTGCCCATGTGCACTTGGCATGTCATTACAGACAGCTCCTGCCTGAGACAATTAAGGGCATTAAGATCTAAATCATGGGCTGAAGTTATGTAACATATTTTTGTTTAGATTCAATTGTGTCAGGGTTTCATGTTGAATCTAGAAAATCAGAAATGGCTATTTTTGGCTAGCAGACTGAATCTGGCCGCCTTACACATCCACGCAGCTTGGCTTGTTGTGCTCTGAAAGATTTTTAAATGGTTCATGTTTCGTCCTTGGCTAAGACTGTGTTTTCATGCCTTAGTTGTCCCTGTGTGTGACTGATTCATATGTGAATGGACAAAAAGTCATTCATACACTCTCTCTCTCATCTTTGGCCAATCAATGATATTGCCACATCCAGGGACGTCACTGTCAGGTACCACTTTATGGTACTTGTTCCACTGAGTACCACTATGGTGCTCCCCCAATGTTCCATTGTAACAGGTAATCCATAATGCAATTCACTTAATATAATATCTGACAAAGGGATGCACCATCTTTGTACCTCTGTCAATGTGTGAGAAACATAAACAAATATCGCATGTGTTTGGTCAGCTTGACAGTAACTTTTAAGTGGATTTTCCTAATATGGAATGGGCTTTAAAAATCTCACAACAATGATTACAGTGAGATGCACAGCAAATATTTTTCTAAAAAATACAAAATTGAAAAATAAGACCCAGTCATCTGAAAATATTGTAATGAGTCCTGAAAGTTTGACCACGTACAATTTGATGTTTTGTGAAAGGTTTTCATGGTAATGATTTAAAATAAATGATATGATATACATTTTCTTTGTTTTCAAAATGAAAAATCAATATGCAAAAATATCAAAAGGGACCCATGCACAAAACTTGAACCAGTTTTTCAACTTATCTAAGGGCAGAGGACTCCTCCTGCATCTGACCAGGAGATAGGATGGAGAATGTTGCAGAACACAATTAAAAATGGGAACATGTGGATTATTTTTATCCAAGAGCAAAAAAATTGTTTTTTTTTATGACAATGAATTCATTGTCACACTGTGTTTTTGGGAAGATGCTAGATGCTATGTCCTGGCCCAGAAGGAGTTTGTATACATGTGTGTGTGCGTGTTTAAGTAAGCATGCACATGGGGGGAGTTTAAATAAATAAGATATGACAAGGCACTATGCTTTGTGCTAGATTAGGGGTCAGCACAGGGTGCTAGGACTAGTGCTCATCTTTGAGAGGATGCTCAAATCAGTTTTGGGGAGGATGTTTAGGAAAGAATCCTTGAAGAATTCATCATCTGAAACTTAAAGGATGAGCACAATGTAGGCAGAGGAGAAGAACTGGGAACAGAGAGTGGTACCTGACAGTGATGTTCCTGGATGTGGCAATATCATTGCTTGGCCAAAGATGAGAAGAGAGAGAGAGCAATTTCCTTCAACAAACTTATTTTCAGTGGTTTTACAGAAAATTTATAATAAGAACAGTTGGAATAATTAAAATAATAAAACTCACAGTTTTTACATTTAGCAGCTCTTATATATTGGGCTTCTTTATAATATGGCTATTCCTTTTTTTCTTTTGATTCAATTGTTTAAAGTATCTTCACCATAATTTATTGCTCCTTAAGAGACTCTTAGCTCTTCAGCATAACTGATTTTCTCTCTGGAATTGGCTGTGAAAACTTTTATAAATGTTGACACTAACTTCAAGCATACTGCTAGTATTCATATGAATTGCCAGTTTGTATAAAACAGTAACCTTTCATAATAGTTTATGTATTTTGCTATGTTTTTCTACCAAGTTCTCTGATTTCACATTTTTTTTCCATCTATTTCTTGTGGCTTGAAAGACATCTTCTTTGTCTTTTCCATGTATGACATGGTAGAGAAGCTATTAAAATGATTTATTCACATTTCTTAATATGATGGCATAAGAACAGCATTTTCCAGATGTATTTGTTCAGGGAAAGGTTCTGAAATTAACGATACTATCTCCTTTATTAGAAATGTAGGTATCTGGATATTTGTGAACTTAGGCAGTTATATATTTATTGACTGCCCTGAAAGATCTTGGTTTGAGGTACTTAAGCTTGGTTTTAATTATTAAAGGTGAATATCAGTTAAAAAATATGAAAACTGACAGATTTTCTGGTTTTCTTTTTCCAGAGAGGAAAATCAGAGGACTTTTACAAAAATTGTTGCTTCCTTTCCTTTTCTGCCCTTGAAGAGCTGAATCAAAGTCCATATGCTCTTTTCTTGTTTCTAGTTATCCAAGTTTGTAGCAGAATTGCTTAATAATTAAATAATAATATTAATGATAATACTGCTCTATATAAGATGTAGACTCAGATTTTGGTAGAGTACAAATTACTTTTGTGATCCTAAGCAAATTACTTACTTGTTGTGGCTCATTTTTTAATTCATTTATTTAATCAAAAGTTACTGACTGTACCATGTGCATGGTGGTACACTCAATTTTGGAAGAATTCAGTGGGGGGAATTTTAGAAATTAGGAGAAATTAAACACATTTGAAAAATTGTTAAAATGCAGATCACAGATACAAATAATAAATGCAAAACAGAAATTGTTAGTATTACAGGAGAGCTAGTACAGAATACAGTGGGGCTTCTCCCAATTTTTACCAGGGAAAACTTCTTGAAAAGTTTTCTTTATAATGATCTAAAATGTGTTGCCATCTAACTTCACCAATTAGTACTCTAATCCTTTATTTCAGAGGTATCAGAGTAGCTTCTCTTCCACATGTCAAATCTTAAATATCCAACATGTGTATATAGTTTCCTTTCATGGGCTCCTTCTGAGTACTTTCACTTCTAGTTCAAATATTCTTGGGTCTTTCATCTACCCATCATATGACATAAATACCAAACTCCTCACCTTCTTGGTTGGCTTTCTGTGTGCATTCCAACTTTTAAATGTCTTTTTTGAAGCTGTAGTATCCAGAACTAATTCAAGTTCCACCAATGAGACCTATTTAGAGAAGAGTTCAACAGATCTTGCTTGATCTAGAATCTAGACCTGTTAATCAGCTGTTGCCTATGGAATTTTACAAAATGCATAAAGCGAGGTCCAACTCCAAAATATTCTAATTCATTAGGTCTGGAGTTGGGCCCAGATATTTGTGTTTTTCAAAAGACACAAGATTCAATATCTAGTGGGGCTGAAAATCACCTGTATAGATATTATGCTTGATGAAGGAAGGCATATTATATGTTTATGTCAGCCACATAACATTACTAGTATGTGCCAAATTTGAGAACAAATCAAAACCATTAAGGCTTCTTTAGCTCTTTTCTAAATTTGTACACTGCCCTTTCTAGAACCTAGGTCAAACACTTTACATTTATTCCTATCATATCTTCTCCTGGCCATACCTGGCCAGCATTCTATTCTACCCATGTCATTTTCAATTTCACATGCCTTACTCAGATAACATTTAAGCATTCATTCATTATGGGTGGGCATTCCAGAATGACAAATATAAGGAAAGCTACATATACAAGGAAAGCTATTCAGGCACATCCTTTAGTTATCTATCTCGAGTGAGTGTTATGTATTGCTCTCACTTTTCCATATTTGACTTATTTATTATTTTCCTTAATGCTTTGAATCACCTTTCCTTTCTAAGTTGCAATAACCCAGCTGGGAGCTGATAGAGAGGTCTTAGAATGCTATAAAGGACAGGCAGATCCTCCTGGCCTGGTACTAAAGTGAAGGGCAGCTTTTGGCCCTTGCAAGCATGCCATAAAAATGATATTGCTGCAGCTCAGTTAGTATTATTTTGGCTACAAATATGAGTCTGAGACCCGGAAGCCAGCAGAGTTGGGGCTTGGTGAGGGCTCTCCTGCGGGTTTTTTGGAGGGACACATATTCATTCCATAAGAAGAAGTGTATGGGATATGATATGCTTTGGGGAGAGTGAAACATCTGAAGTTATGGATACTATTAAGGTAGAACATGGAAACCAGAAAATCTGCAGAGTGCAGCAGCACCTAGATCAGGAGTGAGGCAGCCCAGGTTTCTAGTTGTGTCTTTTGGACAGTGCACCTAACTCTTCAGGCCCCAGGAACCGTTTTGTAGGAGGTTATCTGTTTCCTATGTCTAAGTGATATTACTTAATGATTTAAAAAAATCGGAGTCAACTATGGAATAAGTGATGAGACCATAATATCCATCACGCTGTTAATTGCTGATCAGTGATTCGTGTGGTTCAGCTGACTGCAAAGCGGTGCCCTTTCTCCCCAGCTCCACACAGAGCAGGCAGAAGCCAAGCTTAGATGAGAGCCTTATAGGCTGGGGTAAGAGAGGCACTCGCACAATCATGGACCTGGTGACATCTTGAGGAGGCCTTTGAGGAATGTGGATTTATAAAATCCTAGAGTGTTACTGCTTCTTGAAGATTTCACTGGGATTAGAATAGAGGAGAGAGTGGGCATGAGGCTGCTTAATTACTTGCACGGGAAACATTTTGTTCTCATATCTATTGCACTATCCTCTGTGGATTTACTTCCAAGAGCCGCTAATCAGCCTCATCCTCCCAGCACTCTTCATATTTCAGGGTCATTGTCATTATTGGAGTTATTGTTTTGACTGTTAGCCCAGTACTTTGGCTCTTTTTAAAAACAACAAAAACACTTTTATTTTTGTCACTTTGTTTACTTGTACTGTTCCTGTATCTTGTAATACTTGGTGAATAAACTACCTCACAAAGCTCTGATTATAGAGCATACACTGGCCTTTTTGGGTCATATTCCTTTATGAAATAACACCATGTTATTTCTATAGTTGTGTTCCACATATGGCCTGTGTCTACAGAGTCTCTAGATCTTTCTGTAATAGTTTCACTTAGTTCTTTTGCATACTGTATTAATGGTTGATTTCTATATTTTAAAAAAACTTTTCATTATGCTTTCTCATCTGATATTTTGCATTTTTTTCTCCCTGTTGCTTGATTTTCCCATGTGTTTCACATTAGATTATCTAAAGCACAATAATAACCCTTCCCTCCTCAGAAATGTCTGAAGCTTCCCATTACCGAGAAGGATAATGTTTAGATTTCTTAAGTTGGTATCCATGCTCATCATTTGACCTAATAGGTGCTCCTCATTTACTACGTCTCCTAAAAGAATCTGACAGTCTGGTCAGACCCATCTGCCCAGGGCTCCTCATAAACTCCTCAGCCTGTCCCCTGCTCTCAGGCTTCTTTCCATTGTGCCCCATCTATGCTTTGGCTCAGTTTATGTAACACCTCCGGGGGACCTCTTCTGGCTCCCTCAGGGGCTTCCCCCTATCCTTGTCACCTAGTGTTAGATGCTCTTGCCTCACCTAGCTCTACATCTGCCTTACGGGGCCATACCCATTTGGTAAGTATCATACAATGATACAGAGCAGGATTTTTGTCTTTTTTCACCACTTTCCTACTGAATTATATCCTTTTTGAAAATAGAACTCCTTTTGTCAAGGTAAGATACAATGAGTTTCATTTTTCCTGAGTGGCACAAATGTGAGTGATTAATTTTCTTCTCTGTGTGCTTTTGTATTTTCCAAATATTCTTTACTAATAAAAAAATGGCAATTACTATTTATAATAACAACCACAGCCTTTACTATCTGGCAGCAACCATATTACTGTCCTCATTTTATATCAGGTCAGTTATTTGAATCTTACCTAAGTCTATCTGACTCCGAAGCCAAAACTCTTAACCATTATATTTTGAATTATTAGGGGGAAAAAGAGCTTTAATTACCTTCTTATTTTATTTCTTTACATTTTTGAGAGCATTAGTAATCCCTCTTAATTGAATATCAGCTACAAGATTATGTGTTTGCTATTTCTTTATTCAGTGTTCATGGCATATTGCATTTTGGCCACACCTATATATATATATATATATATATATATATATACACACATATATACACATGAAACTATTACATATATACACATATATATGTCTCATCACACATATTTTTCTCATGTGATTAAAATGTTTCCTGTTATTTCATCGTTTCACCTGTGAATAGGGACTTGTGAGTGCTCCAACTAATAGACTATGTTGGGTCAGGTGTAGTTACTGAAGTTGGGTCATAAATACCACATCGTTTCTGCCTGGTGTGCTTGCCTTTTCTCTGTCTCTTTCTGTCTCCTACTTTCTGTTGGAACCAATCACAATGTGGTAAGATGGATTAAAAACAAACAATGAAGAGAAAAATGACACAACCTGGGGATAGACAAGATTTTGAGAAAGAAGTAAATTATACAGTTTGTGTAGAGAAAGGCATTTATATTGAGGAAACAGAGAAAGAAAATTTAAAAAAGCAGGAATGAGAAAAAGCTGGAGCAAGAAAGAGATGAGAGTATTCTTTAAGACATGTTTATATAGGCAGCACACAAATACACTTTGGTTGTAACATTGTAGCAAATGATGAGTTGAGAGTTAATTGTGGATATACAGTGCTAAGGAGAAATATACATGTTTCCTGACACTTGTCATTTTGAAAATAATGTATTCTATCAACTTGATAAATGACAGCTTTCTTAATCATTCCCCTTTCATTGGACATTTGGGTTATTTCTGAATACTTTCAATTATAATTCACTGCACACATGATTTACAACCTGTGATGTAATTTCTTCTTTGTGTTTTTCAGTTTGTAGACTATCAGTTCATTTTTGTCACCATTTATCTGGAGAAATGTGGCCATTAGTCACTTACAAATTCCCTAGATGTTTTGCAAAATACTTTTTTCCATATTTGTATTATAATTCTATATTTATTTTACTACATCCTAGTATAGAATTTTAAAAAGTACTTAACCTATCTTGTATCTAGTGGTTTTCCTTCATCTATCAAAAGTTTTTATCCCATTCTTAGATGGGAAGAAAAAGTCTGTATCTTTTATATTAAAATTATTTTAAATTATTTGATCCTTTAAAATGTATAGCCATGAAGTTGTGAATTGTGGATTTATATAATCCTTTTCCACAATGACATATTAATAGTTCTCAATAATGATTCTTTCATCCAGTATTGTGTACTTTAATGTAGCATTTATTAAGGTCTTGTAGTTATTTGATTCCTTGTCTCAACAATATTTTCTATTCTGTTAATTTATTTTTTCTGTGTTAAATAAGTTATGGTCTTAGTAATTTCATTCTATAATAAATTCAGTACAATCATGCAATAACATACATTAGCATTTCCTAAGGTAAATGCATCAGGACCTTAATACTATTCTCAGATAATTTTATCTTGCTTTTTCTTCCAAATGAAGTGTATTGCCACTTTGTAATAATATCTGTGTAGGATTGTCTGAGGTGTGACATTCAATGCTTGCTTAGATTCAGTGTACATCATTTTAAGTTAATAATCTTAATCAGGGACAATGCAAGTCTTTACCTTTATTTCTAGCTTCCCATATTCTCTTGTTTCAATTTTTCCATGTGTTGCGATAACTCTTTTGTGTTATGAACAGTACTATCCCACAGGCTGAATATATTGGGGTTGTAAATGGAGTCATTCTCTTATTATACATTTCTGTGTGTCACCATATATGATAATGGCAGCTGCCATGTTTTAATTACATGTTTAATTTTGTGAAGTGCTTTATATCATCATTAATCCTCACAACAATGCTACAGGGTAGGCCCTTTATCCCCAGGTTATACATGGAGCCACTTATAGCTCAGAAATTAAGTCAATTGCTCAAGGCCACAGAGGTGGACAGCCTTGGATCACAGGTTCCAGCCCATGTTTGTGTGCTTTCCAAGTTAAGTATTTTACAATGTCTCTCTTAAAAGTGCCGTTTGTAGTCTGATACATCACAAATGTTACAACTTTTCTGAACTCAATTATTGCTAGATGATAATACCTGGTTTTCTATGTATACAATTTATGAATTGAAGTTTTTAAATCATAAAATTATTTTTTTATTGGATTATGTGTCATCTGTATTTTGCAATGTGTTAGTTGAAGTGGTGATGAAGAAATCAAATTTATCTTATTCTCTCCCTTTAAAAATGTTTTATTTTGAAGTGATTTCAAATTTCTAGAAAAGTTGCCCCCAAAAATAAAAAACATGCATAGCACTGTACTCTTATTCAAATTCATTTTTTAAACATTTCAATTTTAATTAATTTTTAAAAACATTTTGTCACATTTGCTTTATCACACACACACATACACACATTTGTGCACATGGGTGCGTGCATACACATGCAACAGTTTTATTGTGTGAACTATTTGAGAGTAGGCTGCATACATCATGGTGCTTCATTTTCCAAAGCTGCACACTGATAGGGCAGCACCAAATCCAGGAGACTTAGCGCTCTAGCTGGCCTGAGCTTCAGTGTCCATTGTTACTACTTGACTTCTAATATATCTCTTTCATTTCCGACTAGTAGCAGTGACTCTCTGAAAAGCCGCACGTATTCCTGATTTGGTCTTTGCCTGAGAATTTGCTGGGAATATCGCTCAGGCATCTGAGACCCCTTCTTAGGTACCGCCCTTTGCATATTCCATCTACTTCAGCTGACTTCTAAGCTCTGCCTTCTGGGTGCAGCAGGACCATGTACTTTGCTTGGATCTCCGCTTGCTCTATTGAGGTTGGAAAATGGCTCCCAAGGAGAGAGTTGCAGAAATTGTGGAGCCTTCCCTTCATTCATAAAGCACAGTTTTGTGCTGCATGCTCTGTGATACCCAAAAAGATTTGCTTTCTACATTTATCCCACTTTATGGGTATTTATAGTGTGTGGACTAATCTAGGACTCCATTGCAGCCAGAAACAGAAGTTCCTCAAGCCTTCTCTCTAACTGAGAGACTATTTTCTTTACTTTTCTTTCCTCTTCGCTGATTTGACAGTAATATATTTGATTTCTCTTTTTTAGAGAATGACCTTAAAATCTTTCCTTACATACTTGACATCCAAAGTTAATTAATCTCTATTGTCTCTTCCTCAGCAATACAAAGTATATCATTTAAATTCAATCACTTCACTCCTTTGTTGATTTTGGTTTTTTTTGGTAAAATAAGTCCATTCAACTTTATTATTGTTATTCACTGAATTAGTAATATTATTAAAATTATTTTAAATACAGTTCTTGTTGCTTAAGTTTACCTGCATAGTCACTAATTACTTTTTTCTTTTTTTTCAGTCCCTCTTATGTCTCAAACTTACCATCTGGGATTATTTTCATTCTGTCCAAAATCCTTTCTACCAAAAAATTTTTAGTATGGTTAACTCTGTTTTGATACATCTGAATAGATACTTATTTCACTTTTGCTCCAAATTATACTTTGAGAATAGAGGTCTTAACTGGCAGTTATTTTTCTCAGTGCTTAGAATGCATTATTTTATAGTCTCTGGTGTCCATTGTTGTTTTGAAAGTCTGCTGCTGGACTATTTGTCATTTGCTTGTTGGTAATTGAATTTTGTAGAGTCAAACCAAGATGGGGATTATCAATTTTGTTTGTTGAAATGAGAAAAAGAAAATTAGGAAAGCGTTATAGAGCAGGTAAAGCAGCTGGTCAAAGATGTGGATTTAGTGGAAGATCAACCTGATTCTACAAGAAGCTCTACCTCCTGAGGTATGATCCCAGAAATGTCCCACACTGATGCAAGGGGACTAGCTTTTGGTGTCCTTTTCTTAGTCATTCTTTGACAGTGGGCTGTCCCCGGATGGAATAGGGAAATTCAGAAATTCCCAGTAAGCGAAGAACAATTGTCAAGAGAAGGATAGGTGTAGGTCCCCTGGCTGTTAAAGAGGATATGGGCAGGGCACCAACAGTCCACTAAAGTAGTCAATTTTTTATTTCTGGTCACTTTTAGGACCTCTTTGACGTTGATATTCCACAGTTTTACTAAGATCTCTAGGTGTAAATTTCTTTTTAATTATCCCTAGTAGGAAATACTGTGTTTCCTGAATCTCAAGTTTCAATTATGGAAAAACTTTTAGCCAATGCTTTTCTTGATATTGCCTCTTCAAGATGACAAAATTTAAAAAGAGTAAATGCCTCCTTAACATTTTTGCCCTGTCTGCGTCACTTGCCTCTCCCTAGGCCAGGCCTTGACCTTACCTCACCTCTCTTCTCTCTCATCTTTCTTTCAGGGAACTTGATTGGTCACATGTTAGAACTTCCCATTCTCTTCTCTGTCTTATGTATGTTTTATCATCTTTTGTTTCTTTATTGCATTTTTTGTAATTGTTCAAGTGTATCTTTCAGTTCATCAACTCTCTCTGAAATTGTACCTAATTTTTTATTCAGTACATCTATGAAGATTGTAATTTTTTATTTACTTTTTCTAGAAGTCACCTTTGGTCTTTTAAAATCCCAATTACTTTTTATATCTTACCGTTCCTTTTTCATGTTTTCAGTTCCCTCTTTACATATTTAGATTTTTAGCATATTCATTTTATGTTGTGTATCTGACAACTACAAGTCTAAAGTCCTTGGCAGTCTGATTCTACTGTTCGTTGCTTGTTGAACTGTCCTTTTTGAAGTTCTGTTTTCTTGTAGGTTGTGTCATTTTGGATTCTGAGCTTAGGTTTTTGCTTTTTAAAACATTCTGGGACACTTGAGAGGTCTGAGATGAGGTTATATCATTTTGGAGTGAATTTAACTTGCTTCTTTAAATTAATTTCACTGCTTGAAGTTTTTCAGGTTTATAATTGTGTAAAATGAAGACCAAAAACGATGGGGAAGAACCATGGTTTATAAAGAACTTTCTGTTTCTCTAAGCGAGGGATGCCAAATAATTTTCTGTCATTTCCCCTTGCTAGAAGGCATTAAAAAAAATTGTATACCCTTTTGGCCTTTTGGATGCTCTTAATTTCAATCCTCCATCTTTTTCAAACCAAAAGTCTTGTCCGTTATTTTCCATCAGACTATTAAAATCCAAGACTTCAAGGTCCTAGTATTAGTAAACAACACCAGGGCACCAATGGTTTTTGCATGTGGAGCCGCTTGTTTCAGCTCTGTCTTCATTTTGCTACTATGAAGTCACTCCTATTTCTTGTGAGCTCTTGTTTGTTGTATTTTATCAAACTTTCTAGGTTTTTGAAGCTTTTTAGAAATATTTGTGTCTGTGTTACCAGAAGCAGAAACCCCTGACTGAGCATATATAGTTTTTATTGTTGTCCCTTTTTTCTGTCATTCTTTAATAGTAGACTATGGAGGCATTCAACTATAATTCCTTTTTCTTAGACTGTTTATTTTTCTTAAATTCAGATAATGTTCAGATTTTCTGTGCATGAATACCTTCAGCAAAACTTTTTTTCTGCTTTGTTAGGTTCTTTGTTTATATCTTCCACCAAAATTGTTGGTTCCTAGATTAGGGGTGGAAAATAGGAGTTAGTTAAAACAAATTTTAATGTTAGTTAATTTTCAAATTTTTGATTTTTATACTTGCTTTAATGTATTTAGGCACAGAAATCACCTACTAATAAAATACAACCATCTTACTAATCAAATCATCTTTTCTTATCCTTTGGGGTGGAGTAAGTATAGGATAGAATTAGAAAGCCTGGCTGTACAGAGGTGAAAAGTTTTTCTCTCTGTGGGCCAAACCAAAATGTTATGAAAGTGGGCAAAGTGTTCTTCATGTCTCTCTTAAATAACTATTTTAAAGATTAAGAGCAATAGTATATATGTGTGTGTGTATACATATATACATATATAAATATAAAAGTTACAATAATTAGCTGAGCAAGAGATAAATATGGATAATGTTTTCCAAATATGTGTTAGTTCAGTGACATTTTGAATCTTTTTAAAAAACTTTATTTTTTATTTCATCACTTTCAATTTGGTGAACTAATGGCATGTTTAAGCCTCCTACATTGATGTTAGCATTTCTCTTTTATTGATGTCTTTTCTAGATTCTTAATGACCCTATCTCTCTCTCTCTCTCTCTCTTTGTTAGTGGTACTTTCATTTCATCTTTAGTGGTGGTGGTGTTTTCCAGTAGATCCTATTGGCAATTTTTTTATGGAATTTCAGTCTAGTTTATTTCAGCATGCATTTCTAAAAGATAACATAACCACAATATGGTTATCACAACCGACACACTTAAAATAATTCCTTTTTACTATCTAATCCCAGACCATACTCAGATATTCTTTATTTTCCTATTGGCAAAATTTTAAAGAATGGTCTTCCTTGGTACTCTATGCTCAAGTAAGTTGATCTTCTTAGGTCAGCTAACTCGTATGTGGAAATGTATTGAAGGGCCAATGCCAAGAGGTAAGGTGGTAAAGAAACTCAGTAATTTTTTCAAATATATGGATATTGATTCTTCAATTAAAACAGTAGAATCACTTACCAGCACAGAATTTTGTCTTACATTTTATGGTTGATTTTCTTTTGTATTAATTTACTGTTTTTGAAGCTAATTTCATTGGTAATGGGTATTTTTCTCTGTTTAAGGATTTCATTAGTTATTATGTTTGGTTGTTGTTCACAGTGGTTGTTTTAGCCAGAAGCAAAATTCTGTATTATTACTAAGAATCTTTCTGGAGCCTTTTCAGGTCAACTTATATAAAAAGCCAGAAAACCCTAGGGCAACTTATAAATGCATATCTGAGAACTAAGGAAATCTGAGAAGAATTCACAATGAATTTGAGATCAGCATTATGCTATAGTTCAGTGTAAAATATCCCAGGATTTTGAGAAAATACTAGCTACTCTACTATTGATCTTTTAACTTAGAAATTCTTAAAGACATTTACAAGGCTATATATACCCTAGAGCTAAAGCATGTCAGCTATTCATGTTCCCAGGAAGATGGCATTTGTAGTCAGTTGTGAATAGAACTCCTTGCAAACAAATAGCTTTTTAAACGACCCTAGAAAGGAAATTGCTGTTTTAAGTCCTCAATGCTTAATTCAGTAAAATTCAGTAACACTGCCGGCAGTAAAATTGATAGAGATAGTGAAGCACTCAATAATAATTTTAACAGACTAAAACTCTTAGTGGTAAAATTGATAAGAATATCACAGAACCTATGGGGAAAACAATTAGCTGAAGCAAGAATTAAGAAAGATTTTAGTTTAGAGGAATATATCATTTAAAGCAGGTTTCTTGAACTTTAATATAACCACATATCACCTGAGATTCTTGTTAAAATGAAGATTCTGACTCAGTTGGTCTGGGATGGTGCCTGGAATTCTTTATTTCTAACAAGCTCCCAGGTAATGGTGATACTGCCAGTTTATGGACTACTCTTTGAGAATAAAGGGTCTAGACTCTGAGAATGTGACTTTGGCAACAGCATGAGATAGAAAGAAAGAAAATACAAAATAAAATATATAAAAATCAATTCAGAGAATAGTGTATCTGGATGTGTATTTGTGTTTGAATGTAAAAGGTATGGTATGTTGTAGGGAAAATGGAATGTTCCATGGCCAGGATGTTCACCTGACACTAATCTACGTGCCCACTGTGCACATGCAATGATGTAATGGCCTGCCACATAGGCTCATGCTTACACACCTGTTGGCAATGAGTCATTATTGTCCATGTTGCTGTTTAAAGAGCTCTGCCCAGTGATCCCCACAGCTGGCATAGACAGAGGCAGAAGCAGACTGTAGACTTGCTGGATGCAGATGAGATTCTAGCACTTGACCTGCCACCATGAGAATAAAGCTTGGTGTAAACCCTTTTACCTTCAACGTTTCATTGTTATTATTCAGTCTCATAGAATCAAGTGAACTTACCCTGAGCTGAAGTCCCTCCGGCATGACATATATGTAAACTGCTTTAAACTCTTAGGAGATAGTATCCACTCTAAATTCAAAATATAGTATGTTCACAATTCTAATGAAAAATAGAAAATAGTAAAGACATACACAAAGTGGCATTTTTTCCTACAGCATACTTTTAAAGTAAAGTGGGAGACTTCATGGTAAGAATTAGGTAACACATTTAAATAATAAGACATTAGGACAGAATATGTGCCATGGTGATGGGTACCTACACAGAAAATAGCAGAGGTACATTAGCTCAGCAGAAGAGTCAAGGGAACAGGATTGGTGACAGTTGCCAGCCTTCAAATCCTGCCTTTGCTCACTGGTTCTGTGGCTCAGGTAACTTCCATAACCAAACGGTGCTTCAGTATCCTTACCTATAAAAGAGGACAGTAGTGTTATGAGAATTAAATGTATAAGACAGCAATTCAGAACAAGGCCTGATTTATATTTGGCAGTACTGTTTCTTCTTATTATAATATTAGTAATAAGCTACTTCTTAAAACAATTTGGTCTAAGATTTAAAAAGTTGTTTTCAAAATATAGACATTTCCTTGAGTCCATTTTATTATTAAATTGCCTATGGGAAATTATTTTGATTTTTTGAATAAACAACAGAGTGAATACTTATGGTAAGTGAATACAATTACCAGTGAAATCAAAGTATATCATTTGAAGAATATGTTTGTCAATTGAGCAAAGGGTCTTATTATTAAAAGGTAAAAGAGTAGAAGTTAATTATTCCTGGTATTGGTGTTCAGCATACTTTAAACATGGGATGTGGTGCCTTTTTGTTGTTATTTTATTTCTGCCTTTCCTCTGGCATAGATAAGCATACATTTCAAAGTGCCTGGGCTTAATTACAACCTTTGTGATTTTTCATTATTGAAGCCTAATCTAGGATAAATCAGAGAAGGAAAAGTTTTTTTTATCTTATTGCTCTAGACAGATAAATAGGCATTTATTGTATTTCTATTTTCTACTTATATTTGCTTTCCAGACTTTAAATGCAGACACTTGTAAAAACCTACAATTCTAAACATTTGTTTTGTTAATTTTTTTATAAAATAATAAAAAGGGAAAATTTGAAAGCAATCCAACTGGTAGAGATTTTAGTATTTGCAAAAGGAAATAATTTCAGAGGCCACATATAGCACTTAAAATCTGACTCTAGGTGTTTCCTGGTTAATGCAGCCCAAATCTAAGAAATTTCTCAGACATATGTAATGTTAAATACAGAAATATGTTTTCAAATGGAATATACATTTATACTAGAGTGACTTTGATTAAGCAAAGCCAACAATGAATAAGAAATTTGGGGGAGAATTTTATATGTTGAAAATATGGAAAATGGCTTGTGTTTCAGGGAAAAGACTAATGTTCTTCCTCCAGGTGCTGTCTTGAATTATCACATTTGTGGATGCTGAGGAAGAACATTCGTAGATTGAAAGCTCTTTTATTTCTCTCTGATGATCCTTAAAAATCTATCTGTGCTGTTTTTTCAAGGAGTACAAACAAGTAATGGGGGTTCCAATGCTACTTTAAAAAAATAAGCTTTATTGAAGTATAACATGCATCTGGAAGAGTGAACAAATCTTAAAAGCACAGCTTGATACATTTTTGCAAAGTGAACGCACCTGACGACCCAACAGCCAGCTCAAGAAGGAGAATAGTTTCAGTACCACAAAGCTCTCTTATGTTTTCTCCCAGTCACATATACCACACAAGAGGTTCCCCCACATTTTATATAAATGCAATCATGTAGCATGTACTTTTTGCATGTGATTCCTCATCCTAAACATTGTGTATTCATCCATTTGTTCATGTAACTCTGGTTTGTCCATTCTCATTTATGTATAACATTTCATTGATTAAATGGTTTGTTAAGTAGTTCTACTGTTAAAAGAGATTTGGACTGTTTGCAGTTTGTCCCTACTGTGGAAAGTGCTCCTCTGTACATAATTTGGCAACGATAATGTATCTTTATAGTGGTTGTAAGCCAAGGAGTGGAATTTGACCAGACATAGTGTGTATATGTCCATCTTTAATAGATACTACCTAACTGTTTTCTGAAATTATACCAATTTCCACTTTTGGTCCCTGTCAAGCAGTATACGACACTTCTATTGCTCCATATCCTTGCCAAGTCTTGATATTATCTGTTCTTTTTATTTTAGCCACATTTATTTGCATTTAGTGGTATCTCACTGTTGTTTTAATTTGCATTTACAAAGCACTAATAAAGTTGAGGAAATTTTAATATGTTCATTGAAAATTTGAATGCCCTCCTTTGTGAAATTTTCTATTTATGTTTTTTGCCCATTTTCTTTATATGTATATATATATATTTATTTTGCTATTATTAATGTACAATTACATGAGCAATATTATGGTTACTAGACTCCCCCTATTATCAAGTCCCCATCACATACCGCATTACAGTCACTGTCCATCAGCATAGTAAGATGCTGTAGAATCACTATTTGTCATCTCTGTGCTATACTGCTTTCCCCATAACCTGCACCCTGCTACATTATGTATGCTAATTGTAATACCCCTTTTTCCCCTTTATCCCTCCCTTTCCACCTAACTTCCCCAGTTCCTTTCACTTTGGTAACTGTCAGTCCATTCTTGGGTTCTGTGAGTCTGTTGCTGTTTTGTTCCTTCAGGTTTTCTTTGTTCTTATACTCCACAGATGAGTGAAATCATTTGATACTTGTTGTTCCCCGCCTGGCTTATTTCACTGAACATAATACCCTCTAGCTCCATCCATGTTGTTGCAAATGGTAGGATTTGTTTTCTTATGGCTGAATAATATTCCATTGTGTATATGTAGCACATCTTATTTATCCATTCATCTACTGATGGACACGTAGGTTGCTTCCAATTCTTGGCTATTGTAAATAGTGCTGCAATAAACATAGGAGTGCATAAGTCCCTTTCAAAGTGGGCTGCTGAATTCTTAGGGTGAATTCCTAGAAGTGGAATTCCTGGGTCAAATGGTAATTCTACTTTTAGTTTTTTGAGGAATCTCTGTGCTGTTTTCCACAATGGTTGAACTAATTTACATTCCCACAAGAAGTGTAGGAAGGTTCCCCTTTCTTCAAACGTCACCAACATTTGTTTGTCTTTTGGATGGTGGTCATCCTGACTGGTGTGAGGTGATATCACATTGTGGTTTTAATTTGCATTTCTCTGATGATTAGAGATGTGGAGCATCTTTTCATGTCCCTATTGGCAATCTGAATTTCTTCTTTGGAGAAGTGTCTGTTCAGATCCTGTGCCCATTTTTTAATTGGATTATTTGCTTTTTGTTTGTTGAGGTGTGTGAGCTCTTTATATATTTTGGATGTCAACCTTTTATTGGATATGTCATTTATGAATATATTCTCCCATAGTATAGGATGCCTTTTTGTTCTATTGATGGTGTCCTTTGCTGTACAGAAGCTTTTCAGCTTGATATAGTTCAACTTGTTTAATTTTTCTTTTTTTTCCCTTACCCAGGGAGATATGTTCAGGAAGAAGTTGCTGTTTATGTCCAAGAGATTTTTGCCTATGTTTTTTTCTAAGAATTTTATGGTTTCATGACTTACATTCAGGTCTTTGATCCATTTTGAATTTACTTTTGTATGGGGTTAGACAATGATCCAGTTTCATTCTCTTACATGTAGGTGTCCAGTTTTGCCAACACCATCTGTTAAAGAGGCTGTCATTTCCCCATTGTATATCTATGGCTCCTTTATCATATATTAATTGACCATATATGTTTGGGTTAATATTTGGAGTCTCTATTCTGTTCACTGGTCTGTGGGTCTGTTCTTGTGCCAGTACCAAATTGTCTTGATTACTGTGGCTTTGTAGTAGAGCTTGAAGTTGGGAAGTGAGATGCCCCCTGCTTTATTCTTCCTTCTCAGGATTGCTTTGGCTATTCAGGGTCTTTGTGGTTCGTTGAAGAATGCTGTTGGTATTTTGATAGAGATTGCATTGCATTTGTAGATTGCTTTAGGCAGGATGGCCATTTTGAAAATATTAATTATTCCTAGTGAAGAGCATGGGATGAATTTCCATTTCTTTGTGTCCTCTTCAATTTCTCTTAAGAGTGTTTTGTAGTTTTCAGGGTATAGGTCTTTCACTTCCTTGGTTAGGTTTATTCCAATGTATTTTATTCTTTTGGATGCAATTGTGAATGGAATTGTTTTCCTGATTTCTCTTTCTGCTAGTTCATCATTAGTGTATAGGAAAGTAACAGATTTCTGTGTATTAATATTGTATCCTTCAACTTTGCTGAATTCAGATATTAATTCTCATCATTTTGGAGTGAAGTCTTTAGGGTTTTTATGTACAATATCATGTAATCTGCAAATAGTGACAGTTTGACTTCTTACCAATCTGGATGCCTTGTATTTCTTTGTGTTGTCTGATTGTTGATTGCTGATTGGATGTGTGGTTACCAAAAGTTCAAGGGTGGTTTATTTACTATCTAACCATCTGATTTAACTCACTTATTACGCTATTATAAACACAGTCTGATAATTCTTTATTTATCTCCCTTCTTATTCTTCCTTCTTCACTCTTTATATGTTAGGTGTTTTATTCTTTACTGTTTTTTGTTTCCCTTGACTGCTTTTGTTGATAGCTGATTTTATTTTTTTGCCTTTAGTTAGTATTTGGTATTTGATCTTCTTTCTTTGTTGTGATTTTATTTTCTGTGGTGACATCTATTTAGCCTTAGGAGTACTTCCCTCTAGAGCAGTCCCTTTAAAATAGCCTGTAGAGGTGGTTTGTGGGAGGCAAATTCCCTCAACTTTTGCCTGTCTGGAAATTGTTGAATCCCTCCTTCAAATTTAATTGATAGTCTTGCTGCACACAGTATTCTTGGTTCAAGACCCTTCTGTTTCATTGCATTAAATGTATCAGTCCATTCTTTTCTGGCCTGTAACATTTCTGCTGAGAAGTCTGATGATAGCCTAGTGGGTTTTTCTTTGTAGGTGATCTTTTCTCTCTCTCTGGCTGCCTTTATTACTCTGTCCTTGTCTTTGATGTTTGCCATTTTAATTATTCTATGTCTTGGTGCTTTCCTCCTTGGGTCTCTTGTGTTGGGAGCTCTGTGTGCTTCCATCGTCTAAGAGACTATTTCTTTCCTCAGCTTGGGGAAGTTCTCAGCAATTATTTCTTCAAAGATACTTTCTATCTCTTTTCCTCTCTCTTCTTCTTCTGGTACCCCTATTATATCAATATTGTTCTGTTTGGATTGGTCACACAGTTCTCTTAATATTCTTTCATTCCTAGAGATCCTTTTATCTCTTCTCTGCTCTAGCTTCTCTATTCCTGTTCTCTGATTTCTATTCTATTAACAGCCTCTTGCACCTCATCCAATCTGCTCTTATGTAGTTCCATTGATTGTTTCATTTCTGTTATCTCCCTCCGGACTTCATCCCTTAGGTCTTGCATATTTCTCTGGAGCTCCATCAGCATAGTTATGAATTTTATTTTAAATACATTTTCAAGAAGATTGGTTATATCTATCTTGCCAAGCACTCTCTCTGGCATTGTTTGAGTGATTTTAGACTGGAACGGGCTGTTCTGCCTTTTCATGGTGATAGAAGTGATCTCTGGCAAGTGGCACATGTATCAGCTGGGAGAAGAAAGGCCCTTCCTGCTTGTTGGTCACCTTGCCCTTCTCTGCTGCCTGTGCCAGTTACCCACACACAGAGTGCAGTCTCTAGGTTAGTTCACTGAGTTGCCACAGGCGGCTTGGGATGGTCTAGGGCACTGCCGTGTGTTGCAGGTGCACGGTGTGTGTTCTCCTGTGAGAGCAGCACCCCTTCATGCCTTCCGGACTTTGCACCAGCTTTCTCTGTCTGTGCCAGGCAGCTGCATGCTGGCAGCAGCATCTGGGTCTGGCCCAGTTAGCTGCACACTGGGAGAAGACTCTGTGTGGTTGCTGTGGGCAGGGCTGCTCCCCAGCTGGTCTGCAGCAATGGTAGGTCAGCCAGTTTTCTTGCAGTGCTGGAAGGGTGGAATGAATGCAGGATGATAATCACCATGAGGGACCTTGGATCTGCATTGCCACCCAGGGGGTTAGGGTGTCTGAAGTTCCTTAAGATTCCCAGCTTGCTAGGCTGGGATGATTTTGTCCACCTGTTAAACCCTTGTCCCTTTAAGACTTTGAAAGCACCCACTTTTCTTTTGTCCCAAGGGAGCCAGCTATGGGGACCTGCTTGCAGTCTTCTTCTTGGATTTTACTTTTCTTTTTCTCTAATATCCAGTACACATGCAATGTGTGTCTGTGCTCCTGGTGCAGATTACTAGGGCTGGTTATTTAGCAGTCCTGTGTTTCCACTCCCTTCCCACTCTGATTCTTTTCCTTCCGCTGGTGGGAGGAGTGCTCAGGTCCTGCCAGGTCACGGTTCTTTATCTTACCATTTTCTTGAGATGCTGAGTTCTTGCAGATGTAGATGTAGCCTGGCTATTGTACTGTATCTTCTGGTCTCTCTTTAGAAATAGTTGTATTTGCTGTATTTTCAAAATACACATGGTTTTGGGAAGAGATTTCTGCCGCCCTACTTATGCTGCCTTCTTGATCACCTCCCCAAACCTGTATCCAGTATGACATGATTTTAAGCATTCCACCATGTGGCCCACTAGGACAGTGATTTTTAGTGGGGTAATGATATTTTTGGAAAAAGGAAAAGGATGATAGTAATAATAGTAATGATGTTTATAATTGTATTAGCTTATATCCATTAGTTCTGTGTCCTTTATATGTATTTATCTCATTTCTTTATCCTGTCAGCCCTATGGAATAGGAAGAATTATCATTCTGATGTTACCAGTAAAAGGTGAAGGCTTACAGAATTTAATTTACTTACCCAAGTTCACACAAGTAGTAAAATGTGGTGGTGATTGCAGTTATATGACTATTCTTACAATGATTGTTATAGTCAATTAATCAAAGTTGCTTTTAAGAGTTAACCTTTTTTCAAATAACTTTCTTATGAGGTAAATTTAAAATTCTTTCCTATCTATGTGACAGAGCTTTCTGGAAAGCTGTTGCTCAGATGTCTTACATAAAGTACTATTTTCCTCATTATAGCATAGAAAAACTTTGAAATTGCATCTCATAAGGAGGATAATCTGCAGTTATTTAGAGAATGATCCCACAGTATGTCGTTTTATCACTTTTGTGGAAAGATGGAATAGGAAAACACCCCAACTTCCATGAATATTTTAAAACCCATAGTCACTGGGGGAGGGAAGAAAGTAAGTTTAAGTAATTGAAAATTTCATTTCAGTCAGGTGTATTCCAAGTAAATTTTCTGTACCAACATGGCTTACATCTTATCTTTTGAAATAATGCTTTTCCTTGCCTGGAATGTTAGTCTTGTTCTCATGTGAGTAAAAAGATAGAGGCAAAGAAGACAGGGCAGAGTACCTGCCACAGTCACCCATAGTCTCAGCTGCAGGAGAGAGGGGACCTTTGGGAAATTTATTTGGTATTTAAAGCAAGTGGTTCCCAAGGCAGCTGGTGAATGGAGCTGAATATTTTGTTAAATGATTTTCCTCTCTGACCTTTATTACTAATGTATTTAAAGAGTAAAAAGGGAGGTTGTTTTTATTAACCTCGTTTCTCTTTTCCTACAGAACCCAAAGAAATGATGTTACCTGGACAGAGATCTGCTCTCTCTTATGAAAAATCAGTCCAAGGTAATGCTTATTTTCAATTGGTATTTTTTTAGTCTGTTTAATGCATTAAATTCTATGATTACTGGTTTTAGCTATTGAATAACCCATCAAAAAAGTAAATCATCTGAAAAGTAGAGAGAATGCCTTTTGATAATCTCCATATTCATCAAGTGAACAGTAACTTTTAAAGTACATAGTAGCTTATCAAAACATTGTGGATAATGGTTAATTTTCTGACACGACTCTCGCATTTATGTTAAAATATGAAAAGGATCTTGACTAGAATATTGTATTCTCTTTGTTTGGCAAAACTCCAGTTAGTGTATCATGTTTACAAGTAATAGACAATAAGAGAATTAGATACTTGTCAGAGCACAGTGATGAAATTTTTCTTTTTTCTTTAAGCATTAGAGATGTTACAAATAAAAGATGTTACACAACATACTAGATTGCTTTACATATTATTTTTTGAATATGCAAAAAACTCAGTACAAATTCCTATAAACTTCAAGTTTTATGAAGATACTTTCACATAAAACACAGATTTTCTTTGGAAAGTCTTGAATTATATCATACAGTTGTTGAATACATAGCATGCTTGATTATGCTCAAAAGATTATATATTTAGTTGTTAAAATTTCAAATTGCTATGTGATTTATTTACATATGTTGGTCTAAGAATATGAACAGACATGCAAATATTCTATGACATATATATGCAAACAAAGCATGAGTATAGATGCAGATATACAATGTGTGTATGTTTTATGAATAAAGATGCTATCTCAAGAGTTTTATAGAAAAGTTTCTGAAAGCTTAGAATTGTGGTGGAAACTGGGCTCATCTATCAATACTATCTACTTACATATCTATGATGATATGATGTCACTGTATGTATATGAACAAACGTAATAGATTTATTATGATTTATATCAGGTTGCATATAAATTGGAACTAACTGGTTTTTATCTTTGACACATCGTTGAATTCCTTAAAACAAGTGAGTGCTGAAAAAAAAAGGTAGCATTTAAATTTAATGAATATCACCAGAAAACTCATTTCTGAATTTCAATTTGCAGTTGAATAAAAATTGTTAGGTTTGATTACAAATTAGGGTGTTTCTACTTATTTCTGGATTTCAGTTAATTCTTTGAAGGAGATATAAATCCTTAAGGAAGTAGCCTCTCTCCCCTAAAGGGGATTTTGAATTGTAGGCACACTATTCAAGTTTTATCTATACTAAAATGTTATTTCAAACTATAAAATATTTTTATTAGTATAAAATATTTAAAATGTTTTAAAATATATTTAAATAATTTAAAATAGATTTAAAATATTTTAAATCTATTAAGGGTTGCCTTTTTCATAGAACTATTAACCTATAGGACTCCTCAAAGAGAGACATTATAATGAGAAATGATACCTAGACAATATTTGGAAGAGGTTAAAGCTGAGCTCTGCAATATAGAACTAAGGAGATAAGTGGTAGAAAAGTACTTGATGAGGGGAAATCAACTAAAGATGACACAGTAGGGAGAAGGAAACATACTAAATGAGATGAAACCAGTAGGACCCATGACTATCAGAATAAAAACAAAGGATGAAGGAAGCATAGATTATCTAGTATACATTCATGTGAAATTTTTCTTTTTTTTGGAAGTATGGGTATGCTAATATATTCAGTTTTATTAGGCTTTTATTTTATTAGTGTAAGAGGCAGATAAACTTACTTTGAACCAAATGTAGGAAAGGAAGAGTTAGGACAGAAGGAGGAAAATTTCCAGTAACACAGTTAATGAATTTCTAGCACTGTGTATCCGGAGTAACAAAATTTGCTTATTCACAACATGAGAACGAAGCAACAGTTTTGTATATTGTCAGAGTCCAAGTGCTTTGGTCTAATAAACTCCCAAAGAGCTTATGCTCTGGCACGTGTGCCTTTGTGTGGAGGTAAGGAGCGAGTGTGAAGGAATAACTTGGGTGGGAAGAATGGTGTCCACATCATCATTTCTCTATGCTGGTCCTTTGAGTTCATTGAAATAAGGGCGTTTGCAATCTTATAAACATTCCTGTTAATAAGGCAAATAATGCAATGTATTGATGTTGACTCTATTATCTCAGGTGGAATATGTACATTCAAATTTGATGTTTATATAGTAAAGTTTAAGACATCCTAGTGATGATGCTATTTTTAGATGAATGGGACCATTCAGCTTTTCTCAGTTTGATGACTAACCTGTTTATTTTGTGTAGGAGTAACTCTGGAAATGGATCTCAGAGAGAAGTCTGTTGGATTAACATGCATTTTTATGTGTGCAAATACCTGAAATTTCTACATTAGACTCTTTTAAAAGGGGCATTTGAATAACTGTCCATGTAGTGTTTTATTATGTGA
This sequence comes from Manis javanica, assembly GCF_040802235.1. Taxonomy (NCBI): domain Eukaryota; kingdom Metazoa; phylum Chordata; class Mammalia; order Pholidota; family Manidae; genus Manis; species Manis javanica. The sequence continues at coordinate 49,597,562 of NC_133160.1, forward strand.
AATTACTTATGTCTATTAGTCACAATATTCTTAATTTTGTCATCCAAGGAAAGAGGTAACTTTATTCAGGTCAAAATATCCTTCTATATACCTAGATTATATACAAGAATAGAGACTGTTATTCTGTTCCATTTTTACTTAGGTTTATATGTCCTGGAAATAGACTGAATTTCCATTAAGAAAATTTCATGTCTGTAATTTTTTTATTATGTAGGAATATTAAGTTTTATTCTCACGCATATTTAACTTTTTCTGTAGGAAATTGAAATGGAATATTGAGGATTCAGAAGCTTTTTGATGTATGCTAAGTTTAAATCAAGGCTTAGCATGAACACAATTTTAAGAATAGAAAATAAGGGCTAGTGTATAGTGTTACTTATGTTCAATAGCACTAAGAAATAAGTTATAAATATATATTTTAGAGATTTGTTTCATCGTGGTTTATTATTTATTACTGGCTGTAGAAATGTAGCTGCAGTATATGTTGAGAGTAACAGGATAAAAACGTCTGATCTTTTAGGAGCTTACTAAAAATTTTATTTTATATTACTTCTATGCTGAGTATAAGGTAACAATGGGAAGTTAATCATCAAAACTTTCAGGTTGATCAATAAGTTAATGACCAACTTATTTAAATGAGAGTTAAAAATACTTCTAAAGCACTAGATAAAAGGTGTCATGTAATTGTCACATTTTCTGAATTAGGTTCCATGTGTGGTATATGGAATGCTTTACAGAAATGTAGCTATGACATCAGGCAAAGCATGTTCTTCAAGAGTGCTGCAAGTCAGAGAGTAAGTTGTTGAGCATTTTAATAGAGAACTGATTAAAAAGTAATTCTTAAAGTGGATTTACATGGAAAGTGCTATGATAATTTTAAAGAATTTGCCCTTTTTTGTTTTAATGATTTTTGTCATTTGCAGAAGTTTGTGGTATACTTCAGTTTTCTGAGTATTAGATTCTGTGGCAAACACCAACTTTTAAAAGCGTTATTAAAGACCTCCAAGACTGTAAATTATAGTGTTTTCAAGAATTGATTCCTACTAATATTCAAGTTCTTCTATCAGTTCCCACCGATGTTTCTTACCTTATTTCTCTCTTCACTCCATACCCTAAATATTCTTTTCTTTCATTATATTGAAAACTCCACTCTGAATGCTCAGTCTTCTTTCTCCCGCATTCCAAAGCCGACATAATCTTCAAACTCTTTAAGAAGCCTTCTGAGTGTCTCATCATACTACAATTATTTCTCTCCCTCAACCCATATTCACTTGGTAAAGTCGCCGAGATGCAGTAGCTGCCTCTCCGTAACTGATTTGCATATGTTGCCACATAGCTGTTCTAACATGTGTGTGTACATATGTACATATAAATAATTATTATATCCAAAGGTACAGAGACATGGGATTCTTTTTCCTTCAATATGATTGTAAAGAAGATTCTTCCATCATCCACTTTGACTCCTACTTGTGAGAGAAGTACACCAATTCTGAATGAATGAGCTCCATGCATCTATCTCTAGGATTTCCACTGAAGGAATATTTAAAGGCTCCTCTGTACTATGAGAGTTCTAATTTAGCTGATCTACTTGAGAGCCTACTCTCCCTTTATCACATCTTTTCAATGAGAATAAAATATAAATTTCAAATATACTAATTTGTAAAGCAAATAATTTTCAACTATTGAAACACAGTCTTCACCAAAGGGAGACTGCATAATTTTATCACTGATTGGTTTTGCACCGCTCTGCGTACTTTGTTGAAGAAAAATCCAACCTGAGCTACTCAGCAAAGGCTCCTGTTGCCTAAGAGAAAACCCCACCTCTGAGGACCCTATCTATTACATGTCTTACATCAGAATCACTAGAAAAAAGGGTTATATTGTTATTTGCCACCTCATTCATTTATTCATTCCTTCATCAATTCAGTGTTAACTTACTATAGTCACAAGTGCTCTGGTGGAGTAGAGGTACATGCAGAACTCGAGAGTCTCTTTCCTGTTCTACACACACACACACTCACACACACACACACACACACACACACACACATTTAGGGGCTACAAAAAATCCTTTTTCATGCTTTTAGAACCTATCTCTGTGCTCCTTATCATTCTTCATATCAAGTTCAATTTCTTCTATGTTCTTCTATACACCATCATTCATGTGGATACCAAAGGCCATTCAAACAGTCCTTGAAAACACTTTTTAAGTTTTCAGTAATTGTTGAATGTCATGCCTAGGAATTTTGTGCCAATTTTAATGTGCACATGTTTGTGGAGATGCAGTCTGAAGTAACATATTTCCAGCTCCACAGCATAGCCCTGCTAGACTAGGAGCCTAAAGTATCCAAATGTTAGACATGGAGGTTTGAGAAGATCCTTGGATGTTTGGGAAGTTGAGAAGAAATTAGGACTATTGGCATTGGGGCAGGTCCTTTGGAAATTGGGGCTCCCAGAGAATTGCCAGTTCCCAATGAGGACTAAGGACTTTGAGGGAATTACTTCCTTTAAGGCTTTAGCAGATGTGTTAGTTTTCATTAATTCAGTTTTGCAGGACTAGTATTACTTAGGAAAGGGAAGCAAATGAATGGGGTTGGAGTAGTGTGGTCAGAGGGAAATAATTTATAGAGTGTCCACAGGACTTTAAAAGTGTGTATATATGCATGTTTGTCCCTTTCTCTCTAGATGTATTTGACATTTTGAAAATAATGCCACTACATGTCAGCAATAACCCCCTAGGGTTCCTGTAGCCTTAATTTGTAACAATAGAAAAGCTGGTACCTTATGGGAACATCTTATCTAAGAGTAGTAATTAATGATTTTAAAAGTTTATGAATTATTTTTTTGAGTTATGAGAAGGATTACAAACATCATAAAACATTTTGAAATTATTTTTTAAACTGGTTTCCGTTCACATGTAAAAAGTGACTTTTACTTCCAGTATTCCCTCTACCCCATGAGATGGGACAAAGAACTATGTGCTTGACTTAGTAATTTGTCATAAGTTGTACCTGATGCCAGAGCTCTAGACTTCTGTTTCAATGCTTTATGGTTCACTTATGCCATGATTGCATGAGTATTTGTGCCTTGGGCTTGTTTGGTTCTGTTTTTGTAGAAGCATTTTTGTGCTACAGCCCATCAGAAGATTGTGATATTAATTTTTCAGCATCCACATCCGTCTGCTGTTTACTTGGTAATGTGTAAATTTTTCTGGATCTGTGCTTTATTGTCATAAGATACTCACAACATTTTGATAGATGCCAAAGAGTATTAAGAACAAAAAAAGTGTTTGCTCACCGGTTGAAAAAGAAAACAGTCTAGAAATATGAAATAAATATTTCCATGAATTATAAAACATATAATTGTGTAGTCCTAATTACCTAAAACAGCAGATAAAAGTATCTCAACTGTTTCAGAAACTAATAAGAAAGTTATAGTAGCTGACAATGTTTAATAGATGCTAGTAATACTCAAATAATGCATTTAATATCTGGTCAAATCAGATTCACATTAGCAGGAAGATTCAGGCTAATCTGTTAGATTTTGGTTATCAGTTAGAACTCAGTCTTAGGTGATTGGCGGTGAGTTGACCAAGTACCAAGCAGATTTTTAAATGATTATGAAAAGGCAGAGTTGCTCCCATTTATCTCCCTTGGGAAAACTCTGCTTTCAATACATTTAAAAAATGTCTTAGAAAAGGCTACAAAAGAGAATTATGAAAACATTTCCTTTCTTGAAACCAGTTCTACCAAGGAAAATATTAATGTAAATTCTACATCCTTTTCACTTTTAAGGTTAAAAAAAATTGTTTTAGTTGGTTCAGAGAGGTAGAAGCTAACTCAACCAGGCTAAAGAAATCCTGCCTTTCATACTGTTGTTATATTTGAGAAGTTGAACTGGTTAAATTTCATAAGATCATCATTAAGAGTCTTATTATTTTTGCATTTCTATTTTAGAACTACCAGTAAAAGGGATTTACCAAGATATTCCCCAAGACTGTACTTATTATTCTGTAATTATGTTTTTAGGTAATGAGCCAAACATTTGAAATCATGCTGCAGTTACCTGACCCATGTAATTTCCTCATGGAGCAGGTGCAATGAGCAAGTGCTGGTAATAAATGGGAGGCACATTATTGGCCAGATGTTCAGTTAAGTCACTCTTAACACTGGTGTGGAAGCACACAGCTTGATTGATCAGCAACAGTCTACCCTGTGCTTTCAGTACTTAGCCTCCTAGAAGGGGTCAGGGCTGAAATGTGACTGGGACATCTGTCTTCAGTCTGTCACTCTCTTCATCATTTACAAATAGTTAACTGACACAGCTGTTTGAGAAGTATTTTGCATAGAGATGCTGCCAATTTTAGACAAACTGTTCTAGCTCCACACTAAGAAAAAACTCTAACTTGCATATGCACCTATGCATTTCTCCTCAACGTGATCATTTGCCTGTGCATTGACATGGATTATGTTAATGTATAGAGAGGGCCAGGTTCCCTTTGGGCTTTTCCAGAAATTCAAACACTTTGACCTGACATTCAAAGACTACTTTTTGGCATCTGTATCCCAAATCTTCTGAACTTCATTGCCCCCTGATTCCTCAAATCAGATGCTGCTGCTGGGGGTTGATTCCCCCTGTGTATGATTTAGTTATTTCTGCCTCGATAACTTTGCATTTACTATTACTTTTTTCTTCCCTCTCCCACTCTCCCAACTTCTTGTTCTTCATTTCAGAGACAGCAGAATGTAGTAGGGAGCAGGGACACCTCTTGGGAGCCATATGGTCTATACTCAAATCCCAGCTTGGTGACTTTATGAGGTCATTGCCGCCTGACCCAACACAAGCTGTTTAACCCATGGGTCTCATGTTGGTTTCTTCTACACAACCAGGAAAGAAAAATACTTAAATAATTGAGTTAATGCTTGTACTTACTTATGAAATTAATGTTAACTTACAATAGTTACTGAGTTACTGGCACTTAGTAAGTTCTTACTATATATTAACTACTATTAATTCTGTCAAGTTAGTCTTAAAATTCACTTCCATAAAATTTAATATCAAACTCATCATCTTTCATACAGTTATTTATCTTATACCTATCACCCATAATTTTTTTATCTGGTGATCTATACATCATATCCTCTTGGTATATTATTTTTCTTATCAATAAAACAGGATAATAATACTTGCCATAGCCATACTGAGGGCTGTGAAGACAAAAGGAGGAAATAAGAGTGATCACAAGATCGGGGATAATTACCAAATATCCTGCTTTTGTTGTGTGTGAGGAATGGAACTAGGAGCTTTATTTACATTGAGTCATCACTTAACAACAGAACTGTGTTTGGTGGGTGATGGGCTGGGAGGCAGTGATTCCATCATGACCTAGTGAGGAAGGGCACAGAAAGACATCTGAATGCGCAAGTCAAACGGAAGTGGAAATAGAGAGTTGGGGTCAAAGAGAAGTTACAATCGCAGATGGAGTTTGTAAACTGTTACAGAATTTGACCGAAGCTGTGTAAGTAGTTGAGTGACTTATCTGAGAGAGTGAGAACACAGCAAATAGCAGCCATGAAAGAATACCCTTCCCCCAGTGCACACAATAAACACACACGAGGGAGGTGAGGCTCAGTTACTTACGTGTACCCTCAGTGTTTGTAAAGGCAAGGTAGACTAATGCTTTCTTGAACGTAATGTGTTTATCTTTTTTTTTTTGAGAGGGCATCTCTCATATTTATTGATCAAATGGTTGTTAACAACAATAAAATTCTCTATAGGGGACTCCATGCACAATCATTAATCAACCCCAAGCCTAATTCTCAACAGTCTCCAATCTTCTGAGGCATAACGAACAAGTTCTTACATGGTGAACAAGTTCTTACATAGTGAAAAAGTTCTTACATGGTGAACAGTGCAAGGGCAGTCATATCACAGAAACTTTCGGTTTTGATCACGCATCATGAACTATAAACAATCAAGCAAGATATGATTATTCATTTGATTTTTTTTTGAGAGGGCATCTCTCATATTTATTGATCAAATGGTTGTTAACAAAAATAAAATTCTGTATAGGGGGGTCAATGCTCAATGTACAAACATTAATCCACCCCAAGCCTAATTCTCATCAGTCTCCAATCTTCTGAAGCATAACGGACAAGTTCTTACATGGTGAACAAGTTCTTACATAGTGAATAAGTTCCTATATGGTGAACAGTACAAGGGCATTCATCACAGAAACTTTCAGTTTTGATCACACATTATGAACTATACGCAATCAGGTCAAATATGAATATTCATTTGATTTTTATACTTGATTTATATGTGAATCCCACATTTCTCCCTTATTATTATTATTATCATTTTTTAAATAAAATGCTGACGTGGTAGGTAGATGCAAGATAAAGGTAGAAAACATAGTTTAGTTCTGTAAGAGAGCAAATTTAGATGATCAGGCGTGTGCCTATAGACTAAGTGTTAATCCAAGCTAGACAAGGGCAATAAAACATCCACAGATGCAGAAGATTTCTCTCAAAACAGGGGGGGGTGAGGTTCTAAGCCTCACCTCTCTTGATCCCCAATTTCTCACCTGATGGCCCCATGTGACTGTGCCTGTCTTAGGTTGTTCCTCCCTTGAGGAATCTTACCCGTCTCTGGCTAACCAGTCATCTTCTGGGGCCATACAGGGAAATGTAAAGTTGGTAAGAGAGAGAGAGGCAATATTGTTTGAAAAGGTTAGCTTTTTACTTCTTTGCAGATTTATGCCTTGTGGCTTTTACGCCCAGTATTTGTCTTGAGGTATCTTTACCACTTGGAAGAATTATGATACTCTGTAAATTTGATATGAGGCACGAATTCTATTTAAGGGTTGTAATTAGGAAGGAAGAAGAAAAGGTATAGGAGTAGCAGACAGAAGATAACATGGGAAGATTGATTATTTCTTTGACATATCTTCTTGTAGAGTAACTTAGGCATGTATAGGTTTTAAACTACTAATTAAATTGCATACACACATTAACATAATAGGAATACAGTTACATAACCAAAGGAGACCTATAATTACCAGCCATCTCCAGTGAAACCAAGAAAACCAGTTAGGCACCCTAGGCATTTGTGAAAACTTATCTATGATATGGTGGATATTGTCCAACTAAACTTGGACAGTCTGAGAGAAATCAGACAAATTAAAACAACCCATTCCTGGGGACTGTTCACATCCCATATGTTCTTTAAACAGTAGATAATCTGTAGTCATAAGATTTTGGAGCACTACAACCTGCACTTCTCCTAATTCTTCGTTGAGTTCCGACAGTATAGATCCAGTCAAATTTGTTGTTTTACTGTATGCACAGGCCAGCTTACATATCTCTGTCTTCATTCCAATGGCAAGTCCAGGTACCGGTGGGATGAATGCAGCTACAACTGCAGAATCGCCTGGATCTTTGTTGAGGTTTTTTGATGATCATCTTCTGGTATCCAGAGAGTGCTGATGTTGGAATTTCTTCTTCATATCATATCTTAGTTCATTTTCTGGGTAGCCAAATTAGGCTTTGATCCTCTATATAAACACAAACAGACCCTTTGCCCACACTTTGATATGCCCTTTATACCATTGTGTAGAACTCACTGGAGGTTACCACACAGGGACTGCTTTTTTTTTTTTATAATAGAAAGGAATATTATCAGAAGAATGTACTTCCATAGCTCATCATCTGACACCCTTTAAGTGATCAAAATTAAGGATATTTAAAGCATGCATTAATCATTGATTTACAGTTAGTTTTATCATATCAGGGAGTAATCCCCCTTTTCTTTCTTTCTCTTTTTTTTGTTATCATTAATCTACACTTACATGAAGAATATTATGTTTACTAGGCTCTTCCCTATAAACCACTTTACAGACACTGTCCATCAGCAGAGCAAAATGCTGTAGAATCACCACTTGTCCTCCCTGTGCTGTACAGCCCTTCACATTCTCCCACCCCGCACATTATGCATGCTAATCAAAATCCTTTCTTCTTCCCCCCCCTTCTCCCTCCCTATCCACCCATCCTTCCAAGTCTCTTTCCCTTTGGTACCTGTTAATCCATTCTTGGGATCTGTGATTCTCCTGCTGTTTTGTTCCTTCAGTTTTTCCTTTGTTCTTATACTCCACAGATGAGTGAAATCATTTTGTATTTCTCTTTTTCCGCTTGGCTTATTTCACTGAGCATAATACCCTGTAGCTCCATCCATGTTGTTGCAAATTGTAGGATTTGTTTTCTTCTTATGGCTGAATAATATTCCATTGTGTATATGTGCCACATCTTCTTTATCCATTCATCTACTGATGGACACTTAGGTAGCTTCTAGTTCTTGGCTATTGTAAATAGTTCTGTGATAAACATAGGGATGCATATGTCTTTTTCACACTTGATTGCTGTGTTCTTAGGGTAAATTCCTAGGAGTGGAATTCCTGGGTCAAATGGTAAGTCTGTTTTGAGCATTTTGAGGAACCTCCATACTGCTTTCCACAATGGTTGAACTAATTTACATTCCCACCAGCAGTGTAGGAGGGTTCCCCTTTCTCTACAGCCTCGCCAGCATTTGTTGTTGTTTGTCTTTTGGATGGCAGTCATCCTTACTGGTGCGAGGTTATACCTCATTGTAGTTTTAATTTGCGTTTCTCTGATAATTAGCGATGTGGAGCATCTTTTCATGTGTCTGTTGGCCATCTGTATTTCTTTTTTGGAGAACTGTCTGTTCAGTTCCTCTGCCCATTTTTTAATTGGATTATTTTGTTTTTGTTTGTTGAGGCGTGTGAGCTCTTTATGTATTTTGGGTGTCAAGCCTTTATCGGATCTGTCATTTACAAATATATTCTCCCATACTGTAGGATTCCTTTTGGTTCTACTGATGGTGTCTTTTGCTGTACAGAAGCTTTTCAGCTTAATATAGCCCCACTTGTTCAGTTTTGCTGTTGTTTTCCTTGCCCGGGGAAATATGTTCAAGAAGAGGTCACTCATGTTTATGTCTAAAAGGTTTTTGCCTATGTTTTTTTCTAAGAGTGTTATGGTTTAATGACTTACATTCAGGTGTTTGATCCATTTTGAATTTACTTTTGTGTATGGAGTTAGAAAATGATCCAGTTTCATTCTCCTACATGTAGCTATCCAGTTCTGCCAGCACCATCTGTTGAAGAGACTGTCATTTCGCCATTGTATGTCCATGGCTCCTTTATCAAATATTAGTTGACCATATATGTTTGGGATAATGTCTGGAGTCTCTAATCTGTTCCAACTGGTCTGTGGCTCTGTTCTTGTGCCAGTAACAAATTGTCTTGATTACTATGGCTTTGTAGTAGAGCTTGAAGTTGGGGAGTGAGATCCCCCCTAGTTTATTCTTCTTTTTCAGGATTGCTTTGGCTATTTGGGGTCTTTGGTGTTTTCCATATGAATTTTTGAATTATTTGTTCCAGTTCATTGAAGAATGTTGCTGGTAATTTGATAGGGATTACATCAAATCTGTATATTGCTTTGGGCAGGATGGCCATTTTGATGATATTAATTCTTCCTAGCCATGAGCATGGGGTGAGTTTCCATTTGTTTGTGTCCCCTTTAATTTCTCTTAAGAGTGACTTGTAGTTTTCAGGGTATTGGTCTTTCACTTCTTTGGTTAGGTTTATTCCTAGGTATTTTATTCTTTTTGATGCAATTGAGAATGGAGTTGTTTTCCTGATTTCTCTTTCTATTGGTTCATTGTTAGTGTATAGGAAAGCCACAGTTTTGTATCCTGCAACTTGGCTGTATTCCGATATCCGTTCTAGTAGTTTTGGAGTGGAGTCTTTAGGGTTTTTTATGTACAATATCATGTCATCTGCAAATAGTGACAGTTTAACTTCTTCTTTACCAATCTGGATTCCTTGTATTTCTTTGTTTTGTCTGATTGCCGTGGCTAGGACCTCCAGTCCTATACTGAATAACAGTGGGGAGAGTGAGCATCCCTGTCTTGTTCCCGATCTCAGAGGAAAAGCTTTCAGCTCCTCGCTGTTCAATATGATGTTATCTGTGGGTTTATCACATAAGGCCTTTATTATGTTGAGGTACTTGCCCTCTATACCCATTTTGCTGAGAGTTTTCATCATGAATGGATGTTGAATTTTGTCAAATGCTTTTTCAGCATCTATGGAGATGACCATGTGGATTTTGTCTTTCTTTTTGTTGATGTGGTGGATGATGTTGATGGATTTTCGAATGTTGTACCATCCTTGCATCCCTGGGATGAATCCCACTTGGTCATGGTGTATGATCCTTTTCATATATTTTTGAATTTGGTTTGCTAATATTTTATTGAGTATTTTTGCATCTGCATTCATCAGGGATATTGGTCTGTAATTTTCTTTTTTGGTGGGGTCTTTGCCTGGTTTTGGTATTAGGGTGATGTTGGCATCATAGAATGAGTTTGGGAGTATTCCCTCCTCTTCTATTTTTTGGAACACTTTAAGGAGAATGGGTATTATGTCTTCTCTGTGTGTCTGATAAAATTCTGAGGTAACTCCTCCCGGATGGGGGTTTTGTTCTTGGGTAGTTTTTTTATTACCGTTTCAATTTCTTTGCTCGTAATTGGTTTGTTTAACTTTTGTGTTTCTTCCTTGGTCAGTCTTGGGAGCTTGTATTTTTCTAGGAAGTTGTCCATTTCTTCTAGGTTTTCCTGTTTGTTGGCATATAGGTTTTCATAGTAGTCTTTAATAATTCTTTGTATTTCCATGGAGTCTGTCATGAGTTTTCCGTTCTCTTTTCTGATTCTGTTGATTTGTGTTGATTCTCTTTTTCTCTTAATAAGTTTGGCTAGAGGCTTATCTATTTTGTTTATTTTCTCAAAGAACTAGCTCTTGGTTTTGTTGATTTTTGCTACTGTTTTATTCTTCTCAATTTTGTTTATTTCTTCTCTGATCTTTATTATGTCCCTCCTTCTGCTGACTTTAGGCCTCATTTGTTCTTCTTTTTCCAGTTTTGATAATTGTGATGTTAGACTATTCATTTGGGATTGTTCTTCCTTCTTCACGTGTGCCTGGATCGCTATATTCTTTCCTCTTAAGACTGCTTTCTCTGCATCCCAAAGAAGTTGGGGCTTTGGGTTGTTGTTGTCATTTGTTTCCATATATTCCTTGATCTCTATTTTAATTTGTTCGTTGATCCGTTGATTATTTAGGAGCATGTTGTTAAGCCTCCATGTGTTTGTGAGACTTTTTGTTTTCTTTGTAGAATTTAATTCTAGTTTTGTACCTTTGTGGTCTGAAAAGTTGGTTGGTAGAATTTCAATGTTTTGGAATTTACTGAGACTCTTTTTGTGAGCTAGTATGTGGTCTATTCTAGAGAATGTTCCATGTGCACTTGAGAAGAATGTATATCCTGTTGCTTTTGGATGTAGAGTTCTGTAAATGCCTATTACGTCCATCTGTTCTAGTGTATTGTTCAGTGCCTCTGTGTCCTTACCTATTTTCTGCCCAGTGGATCTATCCTTTGGGGTGAGTCACATGTTGAAGTCTCGTAAATTGAATGCATTGCATTCTATTTTCCCCTTTAGTTCTGTTAGTATTTGTTTCACATATGCTGGTGCTCCTGTGTTGGGTGCATATATATTTAGAATGGTTATATCCTCTTGTTGGACTGAGCCCTTTATCATTATGTAATGACCTTCTTTATCTCTTGTTACTTTCTTTGTTTTGAAGTCTATTTTGTCTGATATTAGTACTGTAACCCCTGCTTTCTTCTCGCTGTTGTTTGCCTGAAATATGTTTTTCCATCCCTTGACTTTTAGTCTGTGCATGTCTTTGGGTTTGAGGTGAGTTTCTTGTAAGTAGCATATATATGGGTCTTGCTTTTTTTACCCATTCTATTACTCTGTGTTTTTTGATTGGTGCATTAAGTCCATTTACATTCAGGGTGACTATTGAGAGATATGTACTTATTGTCATTGCAGGCTTTAAATTCGTGGTTACCTAAGGTTCAAGGTTAGTCTTTTAGTAACTTAGCCTTCTTATTGAGCTGTTATATACACTGTCTGGAGATTCTTTTCTTCTCTCCCTTCTTATTCCTCCTCCTCCATTCTTCATATGTTGTGTGTTTTGTTCTGTGCTCTTTTTAGGAGTGCTCCCATCTAGAGCAGTCCCTGTAAATGCCCTGTAGAGGTGGTTTGTGGGAAGCAAATTTCCTTAGCTTTTGCTTGTCTGGGAACTGTTTAATCCTGCCATCATATTTAAATGATAGTCATGCTGGATACAGTATCCTTGGTTCAAGGCCCTTCTGTTTCATTGCATTAAATATATCATGCCATTCTCTTCTGGCCTGTAGGGTTTCTGTAGAGAAGTCTGATGATAGCCTGATGGGTTTTCCTTTATAAGTGACCTTTTTCTCTCAAGCTGCCTTTAAAACTCTTTCCTTGTCCTTGATATTTGCCATTTTAATTATTATGTGTCTTGTTGTTGTCCTCCTTGGGTCCTTTCTTTTGGGAGTTCTCTGTATTTCCATGGTCTGTTTGATTATTTCCTCCCGCAGTTTGGGGAAGCTTTCAGCAATTATTTCTTCAAAGACACTTTCTATCCCTTTTCCTCTCTCTTCTTCTTCTGGTACCCCTATAATATGGATATTGTTCCTTTTGGATTGGTCACACAGTTCTCTTAGTATTGTTTCATTCCTGGAGATCCTTTTATCTCTCTCTATGTCAGCTTCTATACGTTCCTGTTCTCTGGTTTCTATTCCTTCAATGGCCTCTTGCATCTTATCCATTCTGCTTATAAATCCTTCCAGGGTTTTTTTCACTTCTTTAATCTCCTTCCGGGCATCTGTGATCTCCCTCCAGACTTCATCCCATTGCTCTTGCATTTTTCTCTGCATCTCCATCAGCATGTTTATGATTTTTATTTTGAATTCTTTTTCAGGGAGACTGGTTAGGTCTGTCTCCTTCTCAGGTGTTGTCTCTGTGATCTTTGTCTGCCTGTAGTTTTGCCTTTACATAGTGATAGAGATAGTTTGCAGAGCTGATATGAGTGACGGCTGGAAGAGCTTTTCTTCTTGTTGGTATGTGGCCTTCCTCTCCCGCTTCATGAGTCATTGGTTTCTCACAGGTGTGGATGTGGTCTGGATGTTGTCCTGTGTCCTCTGGTCTCTATTTTAGGAAGAGTTGTCTTTGTTTTATTTTCATAGATATATGTGGTTTTGGGAGGAGATTTCCGCTGCTCTACTCATGCCGCCATGTTGGCTCCGCCTCCTTATTTGATTTTTATACTTGATTTATATGTGAATCCCACATTTCTCCCTGAAATGCTGAAGTGGTAGGTAGATGCAAGATAAAGGTAGAAAACATAATTTAGTGTTGCCAAGCTAGACAAAGGCAACAAAACATCCACAGATGCAGAAGATTTCTCTCAAAACAGGGGGGGTGAGGTTCTAAGCCTCACCTCTCTTGATCCCCAATTTCTCACCTGATGGACCCCCTGCGACTGTGCCTGTCTTAGATTGTTCCTCCCTTGAGCAATCTTACCCGTCTCTGGCTAACCAGTCATCTTCCAGGGCCATACAGGGAAATGTAAAGTTGGTAGGTGAGAGAGAAACAATATTCCTTCAAAAGGTCAGCTTTTTACTTTTTTGCAGATTCATGCCCTGTGGCTTCTATGCCCAGCATTTGTCTTGTGGTATCTTTACCACTTGGAAGAATTATGATACTCCATAATTTTTTATATGAGGCACGAATTCTACTAAAGGGCTGTGATTAGGAAGGAAGAAGAAAAGCTGTAGAAGTAGCAGATGGAAGAAAACATGGATGATTGATTATTTCTTTGACATAACTTCTTGTAGAGTAACATAAGCATGTATATCTTTTAACAAACTACTAATTAAATTGTGTACACATATTAACAGAATAGGAATACAGATACATAACAAAAGCAGACCTATGATTACCAGCCACATCCATTGAAACCAAGAAGACCAGTTAGGTACCCTAGGCATTTGTGAAAACTTATCAATAATATGATGGATATTGTCTAACTGAATTTGAATAGTTTGAGAAAAATCAGACAAACTGAAACAACACATTCCTGGGAACTGTTCACATCCCACATGTTCTTTTAACAGTAGATAGTCTATAGTCGCACCATTTTGGAGCACTGCAACTTGGACTTCTCCTAATTCTTGGTTGAGTTCCAACAATATAGATCCAGTCAAATTTGTTGTTTTACTGTATGCACAGGCCAGCTTAGATATCTCCTTCTGCATTCCAATGGCAAGTCCAGGAACCAGCGGGATGAATGCAGCTACAACTACAACAACACCAGGAGATTTGTTGAAGTTTTTTGATGATCATCTTCTGAAATGACTCTTCTAGAGGATGTTGATGTTGGAAGTTCTTGTTCATATCGTATCTTAATTCATTTTCTGTGTAGCCAAATTAGGCTTTGATCCTCTGTATAAACACAAACAAACCCTTTACTCACACTTTGATATGACCTTTATACCATTGTAAAGAACTTATTGGAGGTCACCATACAGGGACTGCTTTTTTTTTTTATAATAGAAAGGAATATTATCAGAAAAATGTGCTTCCATATGTGATCATCTGACACCCTTTAAAATATCAAAATTAAGGACATGTAAAACATGCATTAATCATTGATTTGCAGTTAATTTTATCCTCTCAGGGATTAATCCCCCCTTTTTTGTTATCATTAATCTACAATTACATGAAGAGTATTATGTTTACTATGTTCTCCCTTACACCAAGTCCCCCCCACAAACCCCATTACAGTCACTATCCATCAGCATAGCACAATGTTGTAGAATCACTACTTGTGTTCTCTGTGTTGCACAGCCCTCCCCTTTCCCCTGCCCCCCACATTTTACATGCTAATCATAATACCCCCTTTCTTCTTCCCCACCCTTATCCCTCCCTACTCTCCCATTCTCCCCAGTCCATTTCCCTTTGGCAACTGTTAGTCCATTCTTGGTTTCTGTGATTCTGCTGCTGTTTTGTTCCTTCAGCTTTTCCTTTGTTCTTATACTCCACAGATGAGTGAAATCATTTGTTATTTGTCTTTCTCCACTTGGCTTATTTCACTGAGCATAATACCCTCTAGCTCCATCCTTGTTGTTGCAAATGGTAGGATTTGTTTTTTTCTTATGGCTGAATAATATTCCATTGTGTGTATGTACCACATCTTCTTTATCCATTCATCTACTGATGGACACTTAGGTTGCTTCCATTTATTGGCTATTGTAAATATTGCTGCGATAAACATAGGGGTGCATCTGTCTTTTTCAAACTGGAGTGCTGCATTCTTATGGTAAATTCCTAGAAGTGGAATTCCTGGGTCAAATGGTAAGTCTATTTTGAGCATTTTGAGGAACCTCCATACTGCTTCCACAGTTTCAAAAGTCCACTATTAAAAGTAGTATCAGACATAAAATTATGTCTGAAAAAAATTAAGGCAGATAAAATTACCCTTGTCCCAATTTTTGGCCTGATATAAATATCATCAACAAAAGCAATTAATCATGTAATAAAAGTGTTACTCTCTGTCTTGCAAGGAAAAAGTTTGATAGCTGATGTGACTGTTCACATGATAGTTGGGCATAAATCAGATATCAGCTGCTTAAACAGGTTATGTGAAGGGTTTTGGAAATTGTCTACTTTTCTGCATTGACAATAAATGGCTTGTTTGTGATTATAAGAATATGCTTACTTTTTCTTAAGAATTTATTAAAATTGCTAAAAATATAATAGCTCAGTATGATCCATTAGATTTCATGAAACTTGTGGTAGAATCTCATTTTTCATTTTCTTTGTTTTTGGAGTTTAATTGGAAAACTTCTTTTATTTAGGAAGCAAGCTTCCCCACTCACATTCTGTGTGGTGCTAGCAATTTATCGATGATAATAATAGCAAATACTTACTGTCTACTTATATGATGCCAAGTACTGTTCTGAACACAGTACCAAGAATTAGGGCCTATTGTTATCTCTGTTTCGTTGTTGCCATAATAATACTGTGGGACAAACTCCCAAAGAGGAAAACTCATTGGCACAAGTCTGCAGGTTGTCTGGTGGTTTATGCCCATGTCAACTGGAAAGTCAGCTGTGGAGGGGTTTTGGTGATCTTGGCTGAGATCTCTTATGTGTCTATGACTGGCTGGGTCATCTGGGCTGACTTGATTTTGCTCTACTCCATCTCTCTTGCCCCAACAGTCTAAACTAAGAATGTCCACATAGTGGCATCAGGGTTCTGAGAGAAGAGCAGACATGCTTATGGGTTTCTGAGGCCCAGGCTCAGAACCGACACAGAGCCACTTCTACCACATTCTACTGGCCAAAGCAAATCTCAAGGCTAGCCTAGAGTCAAGAGGTAGGGAAATAGACTCCACCACTGGATGAAAGGAGATGCAAAATCACAATGCAATTGGTTGGATATGAAAAGGAGAGAATTGAAGTCATTTTTGCCAATCAATCTACCAGAATTTCTGTTCCACATGTGAGAAAACTGAAATGCGATGAGATTAAATAACTTGCTGCTAATTTGGACTTGTGATCTTTCCTGTACTATTAACTTCATTTCCCAAGACCCAGTGATTAGACAAGGGGTGGGAAGGCAATGTAAATAAATTAATCACAGTCCTTCCAGGATACTTGATGTATAAAAGAAAGACTGTTTCTTTAAGATAAAAAATTGTTGGGATTTTTAACTAGAGTTGCCAGTAATCTTTTGTTCTGCCATTTAGGGAAGATGAGAGAGTTGAAAAAAGAGAAAGAAGTACACACACACACAGGATGAAATGAGCAAGTATGATACTGATACAATTGTATCATTTGAGACACTAGATCTAGCTATACTTGAAACTTCAAAGTTGCTAATTTCTTAAAAACAGTTTCTTTTTTGTTATTGGTCTGGTTTGACTAAGGTTTCTATTACTTGAAGCCTAAACTATTTGATCTAACAGTGGTTTATTATTTTGCAAAATGGTTAGAGCAATATACCTAGTCCCCAGTGCTCTAACAGACCCTTCTGGGCACTCCCCTGTAGCTTCTTTGTACAACTGACTTTTCTTTTTTTTAAATTGAGGTATAATTGATATACAACATTATATTCTCTGTATCTAAGAGTTCTTGTTTCTTATTTTTATTTTTAGTTCCCACATATAAGTGAGGGCATATGGTATTTGTCTTTCTCTGTCTGACTAGTTTCACTTAACATAATGCTCTCAAGGTCTGTCTATGGTGTCACAAGTATCAAGATTTCATTCCTTTTTATGGCTGAATAATATTCCACTGTGTGTGTGTTTGTATGAGTGTGTGTATTTCTTTATACATATTTCTTTATTTGCATACACATTTCTTTATCCATTTATCCATCTGTGGACACTTAGGTTATTTCCATGTTTTAGCTATTGTAAGTAATGTTGCAATGAATATAGGGGTGCAGATATCTTCTTGAGGACACTCTTTTTTTAATTAAAACACATGTCAGACCCTTCTCCCACCCAGTGACTACCATTCCACTTTGACCCATGCCTTTATTTAAACTACTTTGATTCACCAAGTAGATATGGACATTTTTTATTAACTCTGTTCTTTCCCCCTACTGGCTTTGTGATGTAGCTTTGCTTCAAAGAAAATGGTTGGGGAAAGTGAGGTGGGATACCTGCACCTCTATTCCCTTAGTAAAAAGGTGGGAATCTTGGTCTGATGAATTCAACTCCCATTCTCTAGTGCTATACTATTCAGTATGGTGGTCAGTAAGCACATGTGATTATATAAATTTGAATTTAATAAAATGAAATAAAATTGGCAATTTGGTTCTTTAGCTATGCTAGCCACATTTCAAGTGTTCACCATTTATATGTAACTACTGGCTAACATGTTGAACACTGTAAAATCAGAACATTGCTATCATCTCACTATGTTCTTTTGAATGGTGTTGCTCTGATTTGAAGCTCACACATGTGGTCCATCTAACTCTTTTAAATATAGGCATGTAATGGCAAATATCTTTTGAACCCAGAGCAGATCTCTCCCACGAACGATTTACTCTGTAGGATCTCGTTTCTATTTTCCTAGCTATGAGCTCTAGGTGAGAACAGAGACAAGAATCTCAGCGTAAGTTAGCAGAGTCATGTTTCATCCACATTCCCTTGAAAAGGCTGCCTTCTGCGGCTTTGCCCGCAGTCTTTCCCAGGTCCTGGGCATGTGGCAGATGGCTTATTTTCCTAGCTTTGTTAGTTCCCTGTCTTTAGGCCTGCCTTTCAGAACAACCCAATTCTCAGAAGTTATCCTAGTTACAAAGATACCCCTCTGAAAATACTCAGGAGCCCTGTTCTCCCAGCAGAGAGTCCTCATAAGCACACAGGGCTTCTGTTTACTTGAAAGTGAACTCTGACTGTGGAGTGGATATTACTCCCTTAAAAAGAAAAAGAACAACTTCAGGGCAAAGGGGCCTTTATTCTGCCTTGGTATAAGCTTCCTTGAAAGCTTGTTTATTGATATTCCTTGTAACAACTGAGCTTGCAAGCTATAAAAGAAAAGAAAAAGCAGATAGAAGCAGGGCAACAGTATTAGTGATCAGCAAGTTTATTCATCAGCTTTATCTCATTTGTGGTCAGTCACATAGAGCTATGGAGTAAGAAACACCACAAGCCCCGGTCCGAGTTTTTATTATGGAATCTGTAGCATTTTGTTGATCAAAAGGGACAGCAAATTTTCAAAGCAAGGATCCATTCCCATTAAAAGTGATTGTTCCTGAATTAATGTCTGTGTGAGAAGAGTGCTGAAGGCAGAGTGAGCAGAAAAAAAAGTGGCTGCTCAATGAGATGGTACCTGGTATAATTAAAATGGTGCTGATTTTGACCTGTAATCAATCTGTCATATTGCCACAAATAACCTCTACTAACACTTTTCCTATAGGAAGACATCTTCCTAAATTTCAGACACATGTGATGGCACTTTTAAAAAGTCCTGCAATCTGGTAATTTTGAAGATGCTGAATTTTATCTCTCCTGTAGTTTTATGATGCATGTTAGAATATTAGTCTCTGAAAATCCTGCTGTAAAGAAACCTGTTTAACTGTGTTTAACCTTGCATTTCCTAAAATTAGTGGACCATGAAACCTTTTATTCTTTAGTGTATTTTATGTAATACTCATTGAATCCAACTACTGGGTTTCAGTGAAGCACACTTTATGAAATGCTGCTTTAGAATAAAACATGGATTCCCAAGAAGTCTTGTTTCAACACAAAAGTAACCACTAGGAATAACATTTCACCACTAGCATCCATACATGCAGATTAACTTTTCTAAATGAGCAGGAGCCTAACACCCCGAAGTGTAGGAAAGACTATAACATGGAATATTTCCTAAGAAGTAATGTTTCAAGAGGGTTTCTGGGGAGTCTGAGTGTGGCCAACCCTCTCTGGCAAGGTCTTTTCTGGGATGTGAGATTTTCAGAGCTATGTTTTTAGGAAGATCAATTTTAGAAGGCATCAGAAGGGAGATGGTTAGCTGAAGAAAATTTTAACAGCTCCTGTGACTTCCAGATAGTGTTGAATCACTTCCTTCCCCTTTGCAAATACCATTTCTCAGAAGAGTAGATTACTCTCACTGTTTCTACTTCTTCACGAACGATTTACTCTTTGACCTCTAGCAATCTTTCATTTACTCTATCATTCCAGTAGAACTCCTCTTTCTAAGATAACTAGCTATTTTCTATTTGCCAAATATAGTGAACTCTCCCTGGGTGAACACATTGGCTTCCATGATTTGGAATTGTACCTAAATGTTTTTGAATTCCACATTTATATCTCCAGCCCAGAACACAATTCTAAGCTCTGAAATTGTTTTCCCATAGACATTCTGAACTCACTCGAAAGCTCCATCTCCTATAGATCACCAGAAGAACCATCATTCCTCGTCACCCAAGCCAGGAGCCTGGGGGTCATTCTTGCCATCTCTTGTTGCCTTGGCCCCTCACAATTGGTGATGTCTCTCAGGATGTCCCCTCTATCCCATAATCCCCATTTCCTTCATTGCCTGAGGTTCCAGTGCTAAAATTCTAGCTCTACTACCTGATACTTGAATGATTTTGAGCAAGCTTTCTAGTCCTTTATGCCTTAATTTCATCCGTTCGATGTGTAAGAGAGTTTTATCAGTTTATAAATATTAAATGGGGATAAATTATGGGTGTAGAGAGAAGATTAAGTTTGCTCTTTTTGGTGTGTCTATTTCCCAATGGACAGAAAAAGTACTTATTAGTAGGGGAAAAATCTTCATGAGTTAGCTAGTGTTTTTGCAGGAGACAATGTCTTTTAAAATGCTATAGTAATGAATAAAAGGAAATCTAGGGTTATTACCTGGATATAATTCCTGGGAAAATAACTTATTAATATTTTCCTCTTTTCATTATGCAACTATGGGCTATTGAAGGGAAAATGAAGAAAACTCAACCATCTTTACGAACCTTTAGGCTAATAGAAGTAATGTGTATGGATGATGAAGCATATTAAAAAAGAAGGACCCAAGAGTATCATCTCTAGGACACTTGTAATATCTGTTCAACCACGCTGATGGTAGGTATCTGCATCTTGTGGGTTCAGCAAGCAAGAACACTGCTCACATAAGATCAAGACCTGGCTCTGAATTTCAGATAATTTCCTATAAATATCTCTTATATTTCGCTTAATAGCTAAAAGCCCGTTAAAAATCATTTTACATATAGAGCTTCAGAGAAAAAAGTGGAAGTAGCATAGCCATGTCTACTTTCAGGACTACCGCCATCAGAAGAAGATGTAATTGATACCAGTCATTCATTTATTCAGTAAACATTATTGGCCTCCTAGTGTGGGGTAAATCTGGGTGCTTGGGATAAAGTAGTCTACAAAATAGATAGAAATCCTTGCCCTGCTGGATCTTATGTCCTAGTAAGAGGAGATAGACAGTAAACAAAATATATAATTGTATATATCTTAGACAAGGGCTGTGAGAAAAGTGAAGCAGGAAAAGGGGATAGACCATATCATAGTGGCCATAGAATTATAATTTTAAAGAGAGAGGCCTGAAAATCCTCACTGAGAAGATGCTATTTGAGCAAAAACCTAGAAGAGGTCATGGGATGATCAAAGGAATGAGATTATCTGAGTTTCCTCTTAGCAGGGTCACTATAGCCACCCTTTGAGAATAAATAGAAGGGAAGGCCAGTCATTAGGCTACTGCAATAATCCAGGCAAGAGACAGTAGTGGATGGGGCCCGGGAGGTAGTATGGAGGTGATAAGTGGCAGAGATAAAGTTCAATCTTGGGTAGTATGGCCTCTCTGAAGCCCATGCAAATTTCTGCAGAAATGCCATGATTTCAGGGGAAGACTGAGGGAGGAAATAACAAGAGAATCATCACAAAGTGATGTCACAGAGGCTAAAGGCGATGCAAGTCTTAAGAAGAAGGTATGCACACTGTTCAGCACTGTAGAGACTTCAACTCTGAATGTATCTGGAGGGAGTACATCAAATCTGACAAATAGAGGTCATCAGTAGCATTATCAAGAGCAATTTTTGTGGGCTTGCTGAAGCAGAAACAACATATCGAGACTGGAAAGTTTAAAAGGTGCAACAGAGAATTTGGATCATTCATTCATGAAGCTTGATCAACACAGACCAGTGGTTAAAAATTATATATATACATATACATATATACACATATATGTATGTAACCACAATCCACAATAAGAAATACATTTTATACTGTGACCCACTGCACATGCGCACGCGCGCGCGCACACACACACACACACACACACACACACACACACAATATACATAGCTTTTTGTGGCATAATTATTACTTTTTATGTGTGCCATGCACTCTGTTTTCTATTCTCTTTTGTATAATTTATTTTAAAAAGCACCTGCCACAATCTACTAAATTGGTTTTATAACCTATTCTAGGGTGTTGACTCATGATGTGGAAAGCATGATCATGTGCAGCAGTCAAGATAAAAGTTTGCCTCTTAGAACTATTGCCCATTTTCTCGAGATGCCTCTGGTGACGTTTCATATCTTGGCACTTGTATTGAAACTTTCAGAGATATAATCGCTTCCTTTCACATGGATTTTTTGCCCTTCCATCATAGTCAAAAACTGAAAATCATCAAGATAGCTAATCCAAGTTTATTTTAATATCATTAAGATTTAGTGTGCACTAAAGACATTGGCTGTGTTCACAAGTAAATGTTTCCTGCAAAATGAACAATATGGGCCCATTTTCCTACTTTGCTTCTCCTCTTAGAACTATTGTCCATTTTCTCAAGATGCCTGTTGTGATGTCTCATATCTTGGCACTTGTATTGAAACTTTCAGAGATATAATCGCTTCCTTTCACATGGATTTTTTTGCCCTTCCATCATAGTCAAAACCTGAAAATCATCAGGATAGCTAATCCAAGTTTATTTTAATATCATTAAGATTTAGTGTGCACTAAAGACATTGGCTGTGTTCACAAATAAATGTTTCCTGCAAAATGAACAATAAGGGCTTATTTTCCTACTTTGCTTTTATTTTGACTCTATGAGATGTTAGCTGGAGATCCAAGACCCATGGCAGAGCAGGTTAAGTGTACTGAAGAACTTTGACCTCAGCTGGGATTTAGAGTGGATCATTCTTGACCAGTGCTTGATATATGCTAGGTTAATAAATATCAAATAAATGAAGGGCATTAAATAATATATATTTTTGAAAGTCAGAAGACATATAGGTCAAAAATATGATTGCTTCCTGTTGTGTAAGTACATGCTAATATAAGTGTAAAGCTTATAGAACAGTATGAAAATTAAGCTTTACTTTAAAGGAAATTGAAAGGAGGGGGTAGTAGGTCAAAAGAGGTTTGCCTTCCCTCTCCCTAACCCTCAGGGTGGGTCTGTTACTAAATTGAGCAGAAGGACAAAGTTGAAGATATTGGAGAGAAGAGAATAATTAATGGAGGGGATATATTAGAGGCTACCCTGGGAGGATATCCTTTAAAGAGGAGAAAGGTCAACTTTTCTCTGGGGTTGGATGGTTCTAATTATAGCTAAGTTAATAGACTGAGAATGGGAAGTTGAGAAGGCTTTTTACTAATGTGTGTGATTTTCTTTAAGAATGAGAAATCAAGATGTTCTGCTGAGCATGAGAGAGTTACATGTTAGGAGGATGCTTGTCAATAAAGTTGATGTTTTGAAGATGTCATTGGGTAGAAAGAGCTTATCCAAGGTCAAAGCATTGATTGACATGATGGATTAGTATGTCTTTTGGCAGCCTCAATTTGCCTTCCTTCTCATTGGCTTAAAGCCAAGATCATGAACTGGTAGTTCACAACATCTTGATAGAGCCCATAGATTTGTTTTGTTTCCCATTATTTTACTGAGTCAGGCTTAAAAGTGAATAGTGAGGGCTGGGGGAGGAGCCAAGATGGCAGAGTGAGTAGGTTAGTGGAAATCTCCTCCCAAAACCATATGTATCTTTGAAAATACAAGAAAGACAACTATTCCTAAAAGAGAGACCAGAGGATACAGTAAAACAGCCAGGCTACATCCACATCTGCAAGAACCCAGCATCTCACGAAGGGGGTAAGATACAAGCCACAACCTGGTGGGACCAAGCACTCCCCCCATCCCAGTTAACCAGTGGGAGGAAAAGAGTCAGAGTGGGGAGGGAGTGGAAGCACGGAACTTCTAAATAACCATCCCTAGTGACCTGCACTGGGAGCACAGATACACATTGCATGGTTTGCTGAATATTAGAGAAACAGAAAAGTAAAATCTGCGAGCAGGTCCCTGCAGATGGCTCCTCTGGGACAAAAGAAAAGCGAGTACTTTTTGAAAGTGTTAAAGGGACAGGGGCTTCACAGCTGGAAGGAATAATTTCTGGCACACTCAGCGCAGCAGGCTAGGAATCCTGAGGGACTTCAGGCACCCCAGCTCCCTGGGTGGCAATGCAACTCTGAAGCCCCTCACGGTGTTAAGCAGGCTGCTATTCAGTCCCCCCAGCTGGCGCTATGCCTCCACAGTGGCAAAGCAGCCGGAGAATGGGCCCCACCCACAGCAACTGCCCAGAACTTTCTCACAGTGCCCAGCTACCCAGGCCAGAACTAGAGGCTGCCACTGGTGTGGAGCAGCCCGGCACAGACAGAGGAGGCTGGGGCAAAGTGCGATGGGGTGCCGTTCTCACAGGAGAACACACTCGGGGCACCTACCACTCACCTCAGGGTTCTGGGCTACCCAAAGGCTGCCCAGTACATGGCGGCTCAGGATTAACCGGAGGCTGCTTCTGGTGTGTGGGTAACTGACACAGGCAGTGGAGAAGGGCAAGGCAACCAGCAATCAGGAAGGGACTTTGTTCTCCCAGCAAATATATGCACCACTTGCCTATGAATACCTCTATCACTATGAAAAGGCAGAAGAATTTGGTCCAGTCAAGAATCAACCAGATTACCCCTGAGAGAGGGTGTGGGGAGATAGATATAACCAGTCTTCCTGAAAAAGAATTAAAAATAAAGGTCATAACCATGCTGATGGACCAGCAGAGAAATATGCAAGAGCTAAGGGACGAAACCAGGAGGGAGATTACAGAAATGAAACAATCTCTGGAAGGAGGTAAGGGCAGACCAGATGAGGGGCAAGAGACTGTTAATGGAATATAAATCAGAGAACAGGAATACAGAGAAGCTGAGGCAGAGAGAGATAGAAGGATCTCCAGGAATGAAAGAATATTAAGAGAACTGTGTGACCAATCCAAATGGAACAATATTCACATTATAGGAGTACAAGAAGAAGAAGAAAAGAGAAAAAGGGATAGAAAGTGTCTTTGAAGAAATAATTGTTGAAAACTTCCCCAAACTGGGGGAGGAAATAGTCTCTCAGACCATGGAAGTCCACAGATCTCCCAACACAAGGGACCCAAGGAGGACAACACCAAGACAAATAATAATTAAAATGGCAAAGATCAACGACAAGGACAGATTATTATAAGCAGCCAGAGAGAAAAAAATGATCACCTAAAAAAGGAAGACCCTTTAGGCTATCATCAGACTTCTCAACAGGAATCTTATAGGCCAGAGAGAATGAAACGATATATTTAATGCAATGAAACAGAAGGGCCTTGAACCGAGAATACTATATCCAGTATGATTATCATTTAAATATGAAGAAGGGACTAAACAATTCTTAGACAAGCAAAAGTTGAGGGAATTTGCCTCTCACAGACCACTTCTACAGGATATTTTAAAGGACTGCTCTAGATGAAAGTATTCCTAAGGCTAAATAGACATCACCAGAGAAAATAAAATGACCACAAAGAAAGCAGACAAACCAAGTACTAACTAAAGGCAAAAAATAATATCAACTATACACAAAAGCAGTCAAAGGAAACACAAAAGAGTACAGAATAATACACCTAACATATAAACAATGGAGGAGGAGGAATAAGAAGGGAGAGAAATAAAGAATCATCACACTGTGTTTATAACAGCTTAATAAGAATATTAAGTTAGATGGTTAGATAGTAAAGAAGCTACCCTTGAACCTTTGGTAATCATGAATCTAAAGCCTTCAATGGCAATAAGTACATACTCTCAATAATCACCCTAAATGTAAATGGACTGAATGCACCAATCCAAAGACACAGAGTAATAGAATGGATAAAAAAAGCAAGACTGTAGGTATTCTGTTTACAAGAGACTCACCTCAAACCCAAAGACATACAAAGACTAAAAGTGAAGGGACGGAGAAAGATATTTCATGCAAACAATAGGGAGAAAAAAGCAAGTGTTGCAGTACTTGTAACAGACAAATTAGAGTTCAAAACAAAGAAAGTAACAAGAGGTAAAGAAGGATATTACAAAATGATAAAGGAGTCAGACCAACAAGAGGATATAACCATTATAAATATATATGCACCCAATACAGAAGCACCAACATATGTGAAACAAATACTAACAGAATTAAAGGGGGGAAATAGAATGCAATGCTTTCATTTTAGGAGTCTTCAACACACCTTTCACTCCAAAGGACAGATCCACCAGACAGAAGCTAAGTACTGATACAGAGGCACTGAACAACACACTAGAACAGACAGACCAAACAGACATCTACAGAACTCTACACCCAAAAGCAGCAGGATACACATTCTTCTCAAGTGCACATGGAACATTTTCCAGAATAGACCACATACTAGGCCACAAAAGGAGCCTCAGTAAATTAAAAAGATCGAAATTCTATCAACCAACTTCTCAGATCACAAAGGTATAAAAGTAGAAATAAATTGTATAAAGAAAACAAAAAGGCTCACAAACACATGGAATCTTAACAACATGCTCCTAAATAATCAGTGGATCAATGACCAAATTAAAATAGAGATCACACAATATATGGAGATAGATGACAACAACAGCACCAAGCCCCAACTTCTGTGGGACACAGTGAAGGCAGTTCTAAGAGGAAAGTATATAGCAAGCTAGGACTATTTAAAGAAGGAAGAACAATCCCAAATGAGTAGTCTAAAGTCACAATTATTGAAAATGGAAAAAGAAGAACAAATGAGGCCCAAAGTCAGCAGAAGGAGGAACATAATAAGAATCAGAGAAGAAATAAATAAAATTGAGAGGAATAAAACAATAGAGAAAATCAATGAAACCGAGAGCTGGTTCTTTGAGAAAATAAACAAAATAGATAAGCCCCTAGCCACACTTATTAAGAGAAAAAGAGAATCTACACACATCAACAGAATCAGAAATGAGAAAAGAAAAATCATGACAGACCCCACAGAAATACAAAGAATTATTAGAGAATAGTATGAAAACCTATATGCTAACAATCTGAAAAACCTAGAAGAAATGGACAACTTCCTAAAAAAATTCAACCTTCCAAGACTGACCAAGGGAGAAACAGAAAATCTAAAGAGACCAATTACCAGCAGAGAAATTGAATCAGTAATCAAAAAACTACCCAAGAACAATACACCCGGGCCAGATGGATTAACCACTGAATTCTATCAGACATATAGAGAAGACATAATACCCATTTTCCTTAAAGTTTTCCAAAAAATAAAAGAGGAGGTAATCCTTCCAAACTCATTCTATGAAGCCAGCATCACTCTAATACCAAAACAAGCCAAAGACCACACAAAAAAATAAAATTGAAAACTAGTATCCCTGATGAACATAGATGCAAGAATACTCAACAAAATATTAGCAAAACAAATTAAAAAATACATCAAAAGGATCATAGACCATGATCAAGTTGGATTCATCACAGAGATGCAAGGATGGTACAACATTTGAAAATCCATCAACATCATCCACCACATCAACAAAAAGAAGGACAAAAGCACATGATCATCTCCATAGATGCTGAAAAAGCATTCGAGAAAATTCAACATCCACTCATGTTAAAATCTCTCAACAAAATAGCCATAGTGGGCAAGTAAATCAAAAGAATTAAGGCCATAAATGACAAACAACCGCTAACATTATACTTAACATCGAGAAGCTGAAAGCTTTTCCTCTGAGATAGGAACAAGACAGGGATGCCGACTCTCCCCACTGTTATACAGCATAGTACTGGAGGTCCTAGCCATGGCAATCAGACAAAACAAAGAAATACAAGGCATCCAGATTGGCAAAGAAGAAGTCAAACTATCACTATTTGCAGAGGACATGATATTACACATAAAAAACCCTAAAGACTCCACTCCAAAACTACTAGAACTAATATCTGAATTCAGCAATGTTGGAGGATAGAAAATTAATACACAGAAATATGTTGCTTTCCTATACACTAATGATGAACTAGCAGAAAGAGAAACCAGTAAAACAATTCCATTCACAATTGCATCCAAAAGAATAAAATACCTAGGAATAAACCTAACCAAGGAAGTGAAAGGCCTATACTGTGAAAACTGCAAGACACTCTTGAGAGAATTAAAGAGGACACTAACAAATGGAAACTCATCCCATGCTCTTGGCTAGGAAGAATTAATGTAGTCAAAATGGCCATCCTGCCTAAAGCAATCTACAAATGCAATGCAATCCCTACCAAATACCAATAGCATTCTTCAACATACTGTAATAAATAGTTTTAAAATTAAT
The DNA here is from genome assembly GCF_040802235.1 of Manis javanica. Taxonomy (NCBI): domain Eukaryota; kingdom Metazoa; phylum Chordata; class Mammalia; order Pholidota; family Manidae; genus Manis; species Manis javanica. Next base: position 49,625,688 of record NC_133160.1, read on the forward strand.
ATGAAACCACAAAAAACCCCAAATAGCCAAAGCAATCCTAAGAAGGAAGAATAAAGTGTGAGGGATCTTGCTTCCCAACTTCAAGCTCTACTACAAAGCCACAGTAATCAAGACAATTTGGTACTGGCACAAGAACAGACCCATAGACCAGTGGAACAGAATAGAGAGTTCAAATATTAACTGAAACATATATGGTCAATTAATATACAATAAGGGAGCCATGGACATACAATGGGGATATGACAGCCTCTTCAACAGCTGTTGTTGGCAAAACTGGACACCTACATGTAAGAGAATGAAACTGGATCATTGTCTAACTCCATACACAAAAGTAAATTCAAAATGTATCAAAGACATGAATATAAGTCATGAAACCATAAAACTCTTAGAAAAAAACATAGGCAAAAATCTCTTGGACATAAGCATGAGCAACTTCTTCATGAACATATCTCCTGGGGCAAGGGAAACAAAAGCAAAATTAAACAAGTTGAACTATATCAAGCTGAAAAGCTTCTGTACAGCAAAGGACACCATCAATAGAACAAAAAGCCATCCTACACTATGGGAGAATATATTCATAAATGACAGATCTAATTCATAAATGACATCCAAAATATATAAAGAGCTCAAGCACCTCAACAAACAAAAAGCAAATAATCCAATAAAAAAATGGGCACAGGATCTGAGCAGACACTTCTCCAAAGAAGAAATTCAGATGGCCAACAGACACATGAAAAGATGTTCCACATCACTAATCATCAGGGAAATGCAAATTAAAACCACAATGAGATATCACCTCACACCAGTGAGGATCACCAATATCCAAAAGCAAATAACAACAAATGTTGGCGAGGTTGTGGAAAAAAGGGGAACCTTCCTACACTTCTGGTGGGAATGTAAGTTAGTTCAACTATTGTGGAAAGCATTATGGAGGTTCCTCACAAAACTAAAAATAGAAATATCATTTGACCCAGGAATTCCACTCTTAGGAATTTACCCTAAGAATGCAGCAGCCCAGTTTGAAAAAGACAGATGCACCCCTATGTTTATCACAGCACTATTTACAATAGCCAAGAAATGGAAGCAACCTAAGTGTCCTTCAGTAGATGAATGGATAAATAAGATGTGGTACATATACACAATGGAATATTATTCATCCATAAGAAGAAAACAAATCCTACCATTTGCAACAACATGGATGGATCTAGAAGATATTATGCTCAGTGAAATAAGCCAGGCGGAGAAAGACAAGTATCAAATGATTTCACTCATCTGTGGAGTATAAGAACAAAAAAAAAAAGATGAAGGAACAAAATGGCAGAAGGGTCACAAAACCCAAGAAGGGACTAACAGTTACCAAAGGAAAAGGGACTGGGGAGCATGGGTGGGAAGGGAGGGATAAGGGGAAAAAAGAAAGTGGCATTACTATTAGCAGACATAATGTATGTGGGGGGCACAAGGAAGGCTGTACAACACAGAGAAGGCAAGTAGTAATTCTACAGCATCTTACTACATAGTTGGGCAGTGAGTGTCATGGGGTATGTGGGGGGGATTTGGTGATGGGGGAGTGTAGTAAACATAATGTTCCTCATGTAATTGTATATTAATGATACCAAAATAAATATATAAATAGGTATATAAGTGAATAGCCTTACATACAATTTTAGATTTCCAGATTTAAAATGTCAGAAGATCTGGGAATAATTCACGGGAGCAGAACTATGTCTGTTTCCTTTAAAAAAGGTTGTATTTGCTTTTCCACTCAGCCCCTGTGGTTAAACAATATGCATTTTCCCATGTCACTCATGTATGATGCTTGTCTGGCCCTTGTAGGCACGTGAGTGTGAAATCCCTGCTTTAAATCTCAGACTATGGGATTTGTCTTTGAAATAAATACTAAAGGCAGGATTAATTATTTAACCTTAGCATAGGGTGGTTGCAGCTCAATAGATTAGTGTTTTTTAAAGTCTGATCACAAGTCTTGATAACTGAGATCTCGGTACTGAGAAGCAGGACAAGATACTTGAGCAATAAACTTCTTGAGCAGTGAGAATATACAGAACATTGGGAGAAGATGAGTTTTAAATTTGCTTTTCCCATGATAATTGTCTTAGTCTGCTTGGGCTGCTATAAAAAAAAAAACACCATAGATTAGGTGGCTTAAACAGCAAAGATTTATTTCTTACAGTTCTGGAGGCTGGGAGTCCAAGATAATTTGGCTCCTTGTGGGTCCCTCTTCATGCCTTGCAGATGGTGGCCTCCTCATTGTGCTTACATGGTGGAGAGAGAAGGAAACGGGAAGATCTCTAGTGTCTCTTCTTATAAGGGCACTAATCCCATCATGAGGGCTGCACCATCGTGAGCTAGTCACCTTCCAAAGGTTCTACCTACTAATTCCATTGTATTAGGGATTTGGGCTCCAGCATATGAATGTGGGTTGGGGTGGGGGCACAAACATTCAGACCATTGCAGTCATAGAAGTCATATAATAAAAAACATATTCAGAAGTCTATAAATGTGTAAGTTTTATGGCAGGAAGAGGAATTTTATCTGATGGTTTCCATTGTTCTATGAAGTCATGGAGGTAACAAATTCCTTGGTTATACAGGATTTAATTAAAATAAAATTTTAAGGAATAGTTTTACCAAATTATATGTAATTCATATGTCATTGTATTCACCATGATGTATTAAATGCAGTTTTGTTTTTCTTACAGCAATATTTTTGTGGCAGAAGTCTTCCACTGATTTATTGCTGAGAATTAGCCCTCTCAAAGTGTGTTCAGTGTGTGTTTATTACCTCCTCTCTTCCTCTCTGTACCTACCACCTTCTGCCTCATCATGCCTCCGTTTGTTTGTTTTCGAGTGTGCCTCATATGTGTTCTGGAATGAGCCCACCATCCTGGTACATCCTGTGTCACTGCTGAAGCCTTGAGTCCTCTGCACTGTGAAGCACAGCTCCTCTAGTAAGTAATGCTACTGATGCACCCTCATTGGCTTTGGGGAGAGTTTCCACCCTCCTTTTGTTTCAGGGAAATCACTGCTAGTAAAGTGCTAGATTTCAGCTACACCATCTCTCTTCACACCCTGAAGAAAATATTCTCATGTTGGTCTGCCCCAGGTGGTAAGAGTTTCAAGAGACTGGCCACTCTTATGCATTGCTGGTGTAGTGCTGCTGGCAAAAAGCAGAGACTGTGGTCCATTCACTTCCAGCCTGGGGTAGTTTCCTTTCACTATTTGAGCTTTTCAGAGTTTGGTTCCCAAGCATTGTGTTTTTAAGAGAGGAGATCTTTTCTACTCTAGGACTAATTCTGAAGAATATGATAATTGCCGCATTCATTTTTTCAGATGTGATGTATGAAGTTAAACTTCCCCAGAGAATACAAGGTATATATTTACTATACCCATAAGCACAAAACCCTGTACTGGTTTGTTTTGTAGGATTCAATGAATTCATTGCCAGATCTGGAAGCACACTTTACTTTAGTTCTTCTGAAGCTCTGTTCTCCCCAGCATTTTCAATGCTTTGTTGAAGCCTTTCCCATTGTCTTTGCCCTTCCTGATGTCCCCACAATGGTGAAACTGGCTGCAATAGTATTGTGGTCTGATTATTTAACCCAAATGACTGCAAACATACTATTGTTACTGTAAGGTATGTACACATCTTTTTAGAAAGTGAAGAATGATAGTAATTAAAAATCTGAGATTTCAAATACTGAGCTGTTGTTTGGAAGGGCCAATATCACAGGTGGCCCCTTTATGACACCTCATGGCTTTAAACTCATTGCTCCAGGCTGCGTAGCTGATGAGGCTTTCCTGGTTTGCTTTCCTCACCAACGGGCACAAGGGTTTTTTTCCTCTACATCCTGGCCAGCATGTTTTCTCTCTCTCTCTCTCTTTTTATAATAGCCATCCTTACAGGTATAAGGTGGTATCCCATTGTGATTTTGATTTGCATTTCCCTGATGATTAGTGATGTTCAGCACCTTTTCATGGACCTGTTGGCCATCTGTATATCTTCTTTAGAAAAATGTCTATTTAGGTCCTTTGCCCTTTTTAAACTTGGATTATTTGCTTTTTTGCTATTGAGTTATAAGAGTTCTTTATATATTTAGGCTATTAACTCCTTACATATATATGATTTGCAAATATTTTCTCCCATTCTGAAGGTTAACCTGAGTGTTCTATAAACAAATCAAAATTTTAATAGCTGAACATCATGCACTACTATCTTTGTAAATGCAAGCATGTGTCACATTCTGAGAACCTAGTCTTAAATTATAGAGTCCTTTATTTTGTTAAATATTCAGTATCCTGGGAATTTGAAATTCCCAAATGGAATCTTTAAAATTCTGGGATTATCTGATAAGATTGTTTATTATTATTATTTACATAAGTTTACAGGGGAAAAAAGTGATGTAAGCCACTGCCTAGGAAGTGATTTACAATATTTTACTGCTCTGTAGGAGCTTTTACCCATGCCTAGTGACCTGGGATTTATGCTTGATCACTAGTGAAGGATCTGAAAATGTTTAACTCATGATACTGGGACATCCTGATGGCTGCATTCCCTTCCACTCCTTCCACATCTTCACCTTTGTCTCCAGTTTTACTTGTAGTTTCCCAATATATGCTCTGAGCACATAAATGAAAGACAGTAAGCTTTTGTCATTTAATCATATAGAAAACCTCACTAAGAATATGTTGCCCAAACCTTTTTCACAGCTGAGGTTGACTGGCAATTTTATCTGACTGGATGGGAGTTTTAAGAGAAGATGAACAGACCTATTGTCAGAAACAATGAACTTGGCTTATCTATTTTGATAGAGTATTATTTTGATTTATATGCTAATATATATAATTTATTTTCACAGTTGATACCAGTCTCTCTTTTTGTAATGGCAATTCCATAAATTTAAGCAGTTTTTCAGAAGTGAGATTGTGGTTTTGGTGTGGGCTTAACACTTCCAGAGGGGAGGGTGATTAGGATTTTATTGTCCTGTGTTTAGTCATAGATGTCTTTTCATTAGAAGTCTATCATTTAAATGTTTCCTTTTTCTGGAAATTATGAAACACTGTACAACAGATAATTTAATAACAACATAACTTAGGCTGCTTACAACTGATCAGTATGTATAAGTGTGATTCCAAGAAGTATTTTTTTGTTGGTTTTATTTCATCATTGGGATAATAACTATAACTGGCACACTTTTAAACTCAAAGAAAGTAAAAGCTTGCTAACTTCCCTATTGTGTTTTGCTCCCTGACTAACCATTCTGAGAATAAATGCATACAATGGAGTGTGCTGGGCTGCACACTGAGGTTTTATCACCTTCCTTGCTGGAGTAAAATGCTTTTATAAAAACAAGTTAAACAAGCAAAGGGAAGTAACATAATGAGTAATTCTACAATAAAAGAGTGGAACTATAAACCTACTTTTGCTTGGCTATCCTTGGTGTTATCTGATTTGACCCCTTATTAAGCCCTGCAACTGGCTGGCTGGCAAAGGGGTTGAGGAATTGAGAGACACAAAAGAGGATGACTGGTTGGTACCTAGTTTTGAAATGTTCAGAGAGCTACTTAAGTAGTAGCTGATGGTGGGACAGAGGGGTGGGAAGTTAATGGGGCACTGCAGGTGCCAGAATAAGACAGCTTAATTGGGCATAAATGGGGTCTTTGCCATCCAAGGCCAAATAGTTTAAGGACTTTGTAGTTGAGAAGTATTCACTTGTTTCTTGAACTAGCCTGAGGAAATACAGAGAAGAAAGGATGCAAGCAGATTACTCAGGAATCAGAGGATGAATGGAGGTTATTTGACTCAGGTAACTAGGATACTGAGATTGTGTTGTTTCTAAATCTGGATTGTCAGTGAATAAGTAGCTGTGATTTTATTATTGATTTTGAGCCACAGGTGAGGAAAGGGTGAGTTCTTAGCTCTGTCAGGTCCTGCAGGTCAGCTGGTCATCTCAGGATTGTGCACTTTATGATAACTGAGAGTTATATGCAGAACTTGAAAGAGTAGTGTAAAAAGGGGATAGTTGCTGGCTACAAACAGCTTTTGGGTATGCTTTTCTAAAAATAGATTCCAGAGAAAAGGTACTGGGCCTGTGGTATCTGGTAACTGGAGGTAGGTGGGAAGGGAGGGGCTGGGGGCCTTCTAGACTAATTGCTAACCCCTTACTGCACTTTGCAAAGAGGGCAATTTCACACTGGGATAGAAAAGTCAGCATTGGGAGCTGTTTTAAAGGTCTGAATTGGCTTTTCTAACGAAGTTGAAGGTGCCCGGGGTGGCTCACTTGGAGGAATGGAAGGCAACCATTTACAATTCCTTCTCTGGTCCTTTTTGCCAGTTCTCCAGCAGTTCCCTGCAGGGGAGCCAGGTTTTCTTTCAAGATTGTTTCAATGTTAAATTGACACTAAATCAAGAGCACAGTAAGCCCCCAACCTAGTCTTTTTAAGTGAAGAAAATCTGAAGGCAGCCAGGTCTCCTGTGGGGAGCAGATGCAGAAGGGGCTAGACAGCAGATAAAACCACTGAAGAAGTTGGGGAATGGAAAGTGGAAATTAAAAGGCTTTTATATTTATTTTTAAATAACTCTCTCTGCCCTTGTATGTCTTTTCCTCACTGCATTCTCTTATATTATTTGTTTTATATGGTGAATAGTTTTCTCTAGTCTGAAAAAACAGAAATTACTCCTGAGGCATTTTTCTGTGTTATATTTAGGCTAAGACACTCCACATCATCCTTTATCTACTTGTGTGACACTTGGTTCAAGCTCATAAACAGTTTCTTTGTGCTTTGCAACACATCTTAGTCATATATTAATGGACCAATAGAAGATACCCTATTGTGCCTTAAAATGATATTAAGAACCATATCATGACTGGAAGGCATGGTGCTGATGGTGACTAGATCTTTTATCAGCAAAACACAGCTAAGCATGTCTCTTACTTTCTTAATAAAACTCCTAAGTGATGGACAGGATGGCACATCAAAGAAAAGGTTATTAAATGTATAAATGTCAATTCATTCTGTTGTGCAGATGGTAGTTGCTATCTAGCTACCTTTCTATCTATTTTTCAAGATAAGGAAAATTTGTCTGACTTGTAAAATTGTATGAAACCAGAACTTAGTGCTCATTTGTGAATTTAGTTCTATAGGTAAGGAGGAAGATAAAGATTATTTCTAAATAATTTCTAATTACTGAGCTGTACATGAACATATGCCTAAATGTAGAGCAGAATTTGTTGACTAACAAATGTTCATCTCTAACAACTGTGAGGGTTTTTAATGCTTTAGATTGTGAATTATACTGTGGCCCATCCTATGCCATCAGCTTGGTCTAAGAAATTTATATAGATCTTAAAAATTAACACTTCTGAATAGAGAAATGCCACTAGCTCTTCAAATGTTTTGTGGGCTCTTTGTTCCAAAATGACCTTGAAGCAAAGAGTCTGGGTAATTTTACTGAAAGGATCATAATTTCTTGATTTAAACCTAACCAAACAGATTATCGTGGGCACCTTGGAACTGCCCGTTGAAAACACTCTTCGCATATTTTTTTGAACGACACATTGCAATTTCAGAAAATTGTATTCAATTCACAAATACTGTCTGCCAGCATCCTGGGACTTTCACTTGGCCCTGGGTACTAGTCTTCCTAAGGATTCCATAACAAATGTGTGAATTAATTGCTCTGAGAGATTTGTTTCCATTGGTGTTTATACAAGTTGCAACAGTGACACAAGAAGTGGGCCATTGGCTTCTTGAGATGGTTCAGCGTGTGCACCAGGAAAGAGGGGGCCCTTGGGTGAGCTTTGAAGGAGGAAGATTTCCCAGGTAAGGATATTATGGAAGCCACTCCTGAAAAAAAGGAAATGATGTACAGAGTCATGGAGTCAAGTCATAGTGTATTTAGGGAACTCTGTGTAGTCCTGCAGTGTTGCCTGTCAAAATCTTGCTCTGGTTTCAGTATTCATGAAGAAACCAGATAGTATTGCTCACAGAAGATGTGAGATATGCAAGACAAGGAAATGGCCTTCAGTTAGCTACTGAAGAGGATGACTTAATATTGATGACATGGTTTATTATGCTGGTGAAATGTATCTGGTTAGTGTCCTGAAGACAAGTTTTTTAGAAAATAATACTGTAAGATAAGAAAAAAAAATGATGGTCTGGAAGGAGCAGGTGTCTGAGAGCAGCTTTGAATCTACCCATGAGATGTGGGTCATGGGAGAGTGTGTATGGAAGGGGTTGTGTTCTTTTGAGGCAAAGAAGCAGAGAGTGCAGTTTAGTCAAATCTGTGCCAGTGGGACAGGGATACCAAAGGACAGATAGAAAGGTTCTGGTGGGGAGGGAAACCGATGAAGGATGGAGGAGGGACAGGGTGGAGATTGGTATGGGGACAAGGACATGCTGTCCTGGCAGTGTGGGCAGTGCTGGGGCCTCACGGGGATGGGGAGTGTGGGTGTGCATGCAGTGATCATGCCGAGTTCCACTGCATCCCACACTGCTGGAATGTCTCAGAAAACACCCATGTCCTTCGTAGACAGTAGGAACTGCCTGCCATTCCTAACCATGTAAATGTGGCTCCAACAAGTCCTTTTATACCTGTGCCTCCCACTTACTTTCTGCTTCTGGTATCATCTCCCAACCTGGCCTTTTCCAGCAGAAACTTACAGCTCACACTATGTGGACCAGCCCAAGGCTTCTGCTTTTCTTTCAAGGGTTTTCCTGAGAAAGGATGACTGGAAGAGAAAAAATTAGAAACTTCACTATTCTTGTGCCCCTTTTGCTTTGAATTGTGGAAAAATTAAAGTGGAATTTGTTTCTGAGCTCTAGCAACTCTTGAAGACATTCTGCTATGTATTTCAGTATACAAACCCCGGAGCTTTATTGAATTTTCAATGGTTATTTTTTCTTTTTCTTTTTTTTTTCATTGAGTAATTTTGTGTTTTGGGAATGTAGCTATTTGAGAAAGTCCTCTGAGGCCCTATTGAAATGAATTGAAAATTAATAAGTAAAAATAATGAAATCTCGTGCATCCTTGGGGCATAATCCTCTCAGTTCTTCTCTACCTCAGAACACATCCTTGATTCCTTGTCAATGAGGCAGTTTCATATCCTGTTCTGTCTGATGTTCTTTCTTAGTAACTTTTAGCACTCACAGATCTCAATTTAAAAAAAAATCCCTCATCTTAGTAGTGACAACACTTTTGGTTTCTTCCTAGTTTTCTCAAGAATCCTGGGATCTTTTTTTCTTTTGAAATAATCACTCTAAGATTCCAGTAAGCAGCAAAGAAAATCTTGCCATACAACTGATACTTCTTTTCTGAATCTACTTTATTAGTAGTAACAAATCGTGGTCATCATCCCCTATTCCTGTAAAATGGGTATTGTCTGCTCTCTGTTTTATTTGTAGGCATTGGATATCCTTTCTATTTTCTAAAGAATGGAGGTGAAGGAGATGCACACTTTTCTTTGTATTGGAGTTATTTTCCATTAACAAAGGTTTTTTTAAAATTTTCATTTTCTTTTATTGGTATCATTGATATACAATCTTGTGAAAGTTTCACATGAGCAACATTGTGGTTACTATATTCACCCATATTATCAAGCCCCCCAATACCCCATTGAAGTCACTGTCCATCAGTAAAGAAAGATGCCACAGAGTCCCCACTTGTCTTCTCTGTGCTACACTGTCTTCCCCATGACCTCCCTACACCATTTGTGCTAATCATAATACCCCTTAATCCCCCTTTCACTCCCTCCCCACACGCCCTCCCCCACCCCTCCCCTTTGTAACTGCTAGTTCCTTCTTGGAGTCTGTGGGTCTGCTGCTGTTTTGTTCCTTCAGTTTTGCTTTGTTATACTCCACAAAAGAGTGAAATAATTTGGTACTTGTCTTTCTCTGCCTGGCTTATTTCACTGAGCATAATACCTTCTACCTCCATCCATGTTGTTGCAAATGGTAGGATTTGTTTTTTTCTTATGGCTGAATATTATTCTATTGTGTATATGTACCACATCTTTATCCATTCATCTACTTATGTACACTGAGGTGCTTCCATATCCTGACTATTGTAAATAGTGCTGTGATAAACATAGGGATGCATATGTCCTTTTGAATCTGGGATCTTGTTTTCTTTGGGTAAATTCCTAGGAGTGGAATTCCTGCATCAAATGGTATTTCTATTTTTTTTTTCAGGGTTTTGCCATGAGGAAATCTTTATTGTTCCTTCTTACCAATAAATCCTATACTTACATAATTATCTGAGGTCATTCTTGGAGCCCATGCAGACAGCAGTGACAACTGCTGGTGAAAAAAAGTCTTCTTAAAAAGTTGGGGGGAAAGTGTGAGAGTTGTATCAAAAGTCCTTGTGTGTTATAGACTGGTAGTGAAGAATCTGGTAGTACAAAATGTCAGTAAATGCAGGCACATTTCATGTCTCAAGAAATCCAGGATCTTTCTGAGTCTTAAAAAAAAAGAGGGGAATTGTCACTGTGCACCCCGGCAGTGGCCTTGCATTGTCTGTCACATTCTCCAACAGAATGTACCACCTGTGCCAAGAACGAAATTCATCTTGTTGACAGATTGTCAGTAAACCTAAGGATGTGGGACAGGGACCTCCAGACATGGGATAGATTCTGGATGAAATCTGAAGTATTCTTTTCAAAATGTTGCTGGCCTTTAGCCACCATAACTCAGGTGCGGAACCATCCATCTCCAGTGAAGCCAAGAAAACCATTTAGGCACCCTAGGCATTTGTGAAAATTTATCTATGATATGATGGATATTGTCCAACTGTACTTGAACCATCAGACAAATTAAAGCAGCCCATTTCTGGGATCTGTTCACATCCCATATGTTCTTTTAACCATAGATAGTCTATAGTCATGAGATTTTGGAGTGCTACAACTTGCACCCCTCCCAACTCCTGGTTGAGTTCCAACAGTACAGATCCGGTCAAATTCGTTGTCTCACTGTATGCACATGCCAGCCTAGACATCTCCCTCCTCATTCTTATGGCAAGTCCAGGAGACGGTGGGCTGGATGCAGCCACAACCGCAGCATCGTCCGGATCCCTGTGGAGGCTTTTTGATGATCATCCCCCGGCACAAGTCCTCCAGAGAGTGCTGATGCCGGAAGCTCCTCCTCATATCGTATCTTAGTTCATTTTCTGGGTATCCAAGCTAGGCCTTGATCTTCTGTTAGTCCATTTTTGGGTTCTGTAATTCCACTGCTGTTTTGTTCCTTCAGTTTTTCCTTTGTTCTTATACTCCTCAGATGAGTGAAATCATTTGGTATTTCTCTTTCTCCGCTTGGCTTATTTCGTTGAGCATAATACTCTCCAGCTCCATTCATGTTGCTGCAAATGGTTGGATTTTTCCACTTCTTATGGCTGAGTAGTATTCCATTGTGTATATGTACCACATCTTCTTTATCCATTCATCTACCGATGGACATTTAGGTTGCTTCCAATTCTTGGCTATTGTAAATAGTGCTGCTATAAACATAGGAGTGCATCTGTCTTTCTCAAACTTGATTGCTGCGTTCTTAGGGTAAATTCCTAGGAGTGGAATTCCTGGGTCAAATGGTAGGTCTGTTTTGAGCATTTTGATGCACCTCCATACTGCTTTCCACAATGGTTGAACTAATTTACATTCCCACCAGCAGTGTAGGAGGGTTCCCCTTTCTCCACAGCCTCGCCAACATTTGTTGTTGTTTGTCTTTTGGATGGCAGCTATCCTTACTGGTGTGAGGTGATACCTCATTGTAGTTTTAATTTGCATTTCTCTGATAATTAGCGATGTGGAGCATCTTTTCATGTGTCTCTTGGCCATCTGTATTTCTTTTTTGGAGAACTGTCTGTTCAGTTCCTCTGCCCATTTTTTAATTGGGTTATTTGTTTTTTGTTTGTTGAGGCGTGTGAGCTCTTTATATATTCTGGACGTCAAGCCTTTATCGGATCTGTCATTTTCAAATATATTCTCCCATACTGTAGGGTTCCTTTTTGTTCTATTGATGGTGTCTTTCGCTGTACAGAAGCTTTTCAGCTTAATGTAGTCCCACTTGCTCATTTTTGCTGTTGTTTTCCTTGCCCGGGGAGATATGTTCAAGAAGAGATCACTCATGTTTATGTCTAAGAGGTTTTTGCCTATGTTTTTTTCCAAGAGTTTAATGGTTTCATGACTTACATTCAGGTCTTTGACCCATTTTGAGTTTACCTTAGTATATGTGGTTAGACAATGGTCCAGTTTCATTCTCCTACATGTAGCTGTCCAGTTTTGCCAGCACCATCTGTTGAAGAGACTGTCATTTTGCCATTGTATGTCCATGGCTCCTTTATCAAATATTAATTGACCATATATGTTTGGATTAATTTCTGGGGTCTCTAATCTGTTCCACTGGTCTGTGGCTCTGTTCTTGTGCCAGTACAAAATTGTCTTGATTACTATGGCTTTGTAGTAGAGCTTGAAGTTGGGGAGTGAGATCCCCCCTACTTTATTCTTCTTTTTCAGGATTGCTTTGGCTATTCGGGGTCTTTGGTGTTTCCATATGAGTTTTTGAATTATTTGTTCCAATTCATTGAAGAATGTTGCTGGTAATTTGAGAGGGATTGCATCAAATCTGTATATTGCTTTGGGCAGGATGGCCATTTTGACGATATTAATTCTTCCTAGCCATGAGCATGGGATGAGTTTCCATTTATTAGTGTCCCCTTTAATTTCTCTTAAGAGTGACTTGTAGTTTTCAGAGTATAAGTCTTTCACTTCTTTGGTTAGGTTTATTCCTGGGTATTTTATTCTTTTTGATGCAATGGTGAATGGAATTGTTTTCCTGATTTCTCTTTCTACTGATTCGTTGTTAGTGTATAGGAAAGCTACAGATTTCTGTGTGTTAATTTTGTATCCTGCAACTTTGCTGTATTCCGATATCAGTTCTAGTAGTTTTGGAGTGGAGTCTTTAGGGTTTTTTATGTACAGTATCATATCATCTGCAAATAGTGACAGTTTAACTTCTTCTTTACCAATCTGGATTCCTTGTATTTCTTTGTTTTGTCTGATTGCCGTGGCTAGGACCTCCAGTACTATGTTAAATAACAGTGGGGAGAGTGGGCATCCCTGTCTGGTTCCCGATCTCAGTGGAAATGCTTTCAGCTTCTCGCTGTTCAGTATAATGCTGGCTGTGGGTTTATCATATATGGCCTTTATTATGTTGAGGTACTTGCCCTCTATTACCATTTTGCTGAGAGTTTTTATCATGAATGGATGTTGAATTTTGTCAAATGCTTTTTCAGCATCTATGGAGATGATCATGTGGTTTTTGTCTTTCTTTTTGTTGATGTGGTGGATGATGTTGATGGATTTTCGAATGTTGTACCATCCTTGCATCCCTGGGATGAACCCCACTTGGTCATGGTGTATGATCCTTTTGATATACTGTTGAATTCTGTTTGCTAATATTTTATTGAGTATTTTTGCATCTACATTCATCAGGGATATTGGTCTGTAATTTTCTTTTTTGGTGGCGTCTTTGCCTGGTTTTGGTATTAGGGTGATGTTGGCCTCATAGAATGAGTTTGGGAGTATTCCCTCTTCTTCTGTTTTGTGGAACACTTTAAGGAGAATGGGTATTATGTCTTCTCTGTGTGTCTGATAAAATTCTGAGGTAAATCCGTCCGGCCCCGGGGTTTTGTTCTTGGGTAGTTTTTTGATTACTGTTTCAATTTCTTTGCTTGTAATTGGTTTGTTTAACTTTTGTGTTTCTTCCTTGGTCAGTCATGGGAGGTTGTATTTTTCTAGGAAGTTGTCCATTTCTTCTAGGTTTTCCAGCTTGTTGGCATATAGGTTTTCATAGTAGTCTTTCATAATTCTTTGTATTTCTGTGGAGTCTGTCATGATTTTTCCATTCTCCTTTCTGATTATGTTGATTTGTGTTGACTCTCTTTTTCTCTTAATAAGTTGGGCCAGAGGCTTATCTATTTTGTTTATTTTCTCAAAGAACCAGCTCTTGGTTTCGTTGATTTTTGCTATTGTTTTATTCTTCTCAATTTTGTTTATTTCTTCTCTGATCTTTATTATGTCCCTCCTTCTGCTGACTTTAGGCCTCATTTGTCCTTCTTTTTCCAGTTTCGATAATTGTGATGTTAGACTATTCATTTGGGATTGTTCCTCCTTCTTCAAGTGTGCCTGGATTGCTATATACTTTCCTCTTAAGACTGCTTTCGCTGCATCCCACAGAAGTTGGGGCTTTGTGTTGTTGTTGTCATTTGTTTCTATATATTCCTTGATCTCTATTTTGATTTGTTCATTGATCCATTGATTATTTAGTAGCATGTTGTTAAGCCTCCATGTGTTTGTGAGCCTTTTTGTTTTCTTTGTAGAATTTATTTCTACTTTCATACCTTTGTGGTCTGAAAAATTGGTGAGTAGAATTTCAATATTTTGGAATTTACTGAGGCTCTTTTTGTGAGCTAGTATGTGGTCTATTCTGGAGAATGTTCCATGTGCACTTGAGAAGAATGTATATCCTGTTGCTTTTGGATGTAGAGTTCTATAGATGTCTATTAGGTCCATCTGTTCTAGTGTGTTGTTCAGTGCCTGTGTGTCTTTACTTATTTTCTGCCCGGTGGATCTATCCTTTGGGGTGAGTGGTGTGTTGAAGTCTCCTACAATGAATGCATTGCAGTCTATTTCCCTCTTTAGTTCTGTTAGTATTTGCTTCACATATGCTGGTGCTCCTGTATTGGGTGCATATATATTTAGAATGGTTATATCCTCTTGTTGGACTGAGCCCTTTATCATTATGTAGTGTCCTTCTTTATCTCTTGTTACTTTCTTTGTTTTGAAGTCTATTTTGTCTGATATTAGTACTGCAACCCCTGCTTTCTTCTCACTGTTGTTTGCCTGAAATATGTTTTTCCATCCCTTGACTTTTAGTCTATGCTTATCTTTGGGTTTAAGATGAGTTTCTTGTAAGCAGCATATAGATGGGTCTTGCTTTTTTATCCATTCTATTACTCTATGTCTTTTGATTGGTGCATTAAGTCCATTTACATTTAGGGTGACTATTGAGAGATATGTACTTATTGCCATTTCAGGCTTTAGATTCGTGGTTACCAAAGGTTCAAGGTTAGCTTCTTTAGTATCTTACTGCCTAACTTAGCTCACTTATTGAGCTATTATATACACTGTCTGGAGATTCTTTTCTTCTCTCCCTTCTTATTCCTCCTCCTCCATTCTTCATATGTTGTGTGTTTTGTTCTGTGCTCTTTTTAGGGGTGCTCCCATCTAGAGCAGTCCCTGTAGGATGCCCTGTAGAGGTGGTTTGTGGGAAGCAAATTCCCTCAGCTTTTGCTTGTCTGGGAATTGTTTAATCCCACCATCATATTTAAATGATAGTCGTGCTGGATACAGTATCCTTGGTTCAAGGCCCTTCTGTTTCATTTCATTAAGTATATCATGCCATTCTCTTCTGGCCTGTAGGGTTTCTGTTGAGAAGTCTGATGTTAGCCTGATGGGTTTTCCTTTATAGGTGACCTTTTTCTCTCTAGCTTCCTTTAAAACTCTTTCCTTGTCCTTGATCCTTGCCATTTTAATTACTATGTGTCTTGGTGTTGTCCTCCTTGGATCCTTTCTGTTGGGGGTTCTGTGTAATTCCATGGTCTGTTCGATTATTTCCTCCCCCAGTTTGGGGGAAGTTTTCAGCAATTATTTCTTCAAAGACACTTTCTATCCCTTTTCCTCTTTCTTCCTTTTCTGGTATCCCTATAATACGAATGTTATTCCTTTTGTATTGGTCACATATTTCTCTTAGTGTTGTTTCATTCCTGGAGATCCTTTTATCTCTCTCTATGTCAGCTTCTATACGTTCCTGTTCTCTGGCTTCTATTCCTTCAATGGCCTCTTGCATCTTATCCATTCTGCTTATAAATACTTCCAGGGATTGTTTCACTTCTGTGATCTCTTTCCTGACATCTGTGATCTCCTTCCGGACTTCATCCCACTGCTCTTGCATTTTTCTCTGCATCTCATCCCACTGCTCTTGCATTTTTCTCTGCATCTCATCCCATTGCTCTTGCATTTTTCTCTGCATCTCTGTCAGCATGTTCATGATTTTTATTTTGAATTCTTTTTCAGGAGGACTAGTTAGGTCTGTCTCCTTCTCAGGTGTTGTCTCTGTGATCTTTGTCTGCCTGTAGTTTTGCCTTTTCATGGTGATAGAGATAGTTTGCAGAGCTGGTACAAGTGACCACTGGAAGAGCTTCCCTTCTTGTTGGTTTGTAGCCTTTTCCCCCTTCTCAAGGCACTGGGTTCTTGCAGGTGTGGATGTGGTCTGGATGTTGTCCTGTGTCCTGTGGTCTCTATTTTAGGAAGATTTTTCTTTGTTATATTTTCATAGCTCTATGTGTTTTTGGGAGGAGAATTCCACTGCTCTACTCATGCCGCCATCCTGGCTCCACCCCTCTGGTATTTCTATTTTTAGTTTTTTGAGGAACCTCCACATTGCTTTCCACAATGGTTGAACTAATTTACATTGCCATCAACAATGTAGGAGGACTTCCCTTTCTCCACATCCTTGGAAGCATTTATTGTTCTTGTCTTTTGGATGTTAGCCATCCTGACTGGTGTGAGGTGATATCTCATTGTGGTTTTAATTTTCATTTACCTGATAATTAGCAAAGTGGAGCATCTTTTCATGTGCCTCTTGGCCATCTTAATTTCTTCTTTGGAGAAGTGTACTATGTTGAATAAAAGTGGGGAGAGTGGGCATCTTTGTCTTGTTCTTGATCTTAGAGGAAGAGCTTTCAGCTTTTTGCTGTTCAGTCTGATGTTGCTTGTGAGTTTATCATATATGGCCTTTATTATGTTGAGGTACTTGCCCTCTATACCCATTCTGTTGAGAGTTTTTGTCATGAATGGATGTTGAATTTTGTCAAATCCTTTTTCATCATCTATGGAGATGATCGTGTGGTTTTGTTCTTCTTTTTGTTGATGCGGTGGATGATGTTGATGGATTTTCTAATATGGTACCATCCTTGCATCCCTGAAATAAATCCCACTTGATCATGATGGATAGTCTTTTTTATGTATTTGAATTTGGTTTGATAATATTTTGTTGAGTATTTTTGCATCTATGTTCATCAGGGATATTGGTCTGTAATTTTCTTTTTTTTTTGTGGTTCTGCCTGGTTTTGGTATTAGAGTGATGATGGCTTCATAGAATGAGTTTGAAAGTATGTTTGGAAGGGCGGGATGCGTATTAGGTCTTCTCTAAATGTTTGATAAAATTCAGGAGTGAAGTGACCTGGTCCAGGATTTTGTTCTTATGTAGTTTTTTGACTGCCAATTCAATTTCATTGCTGGTGATTGGTCTGTTCAGATTTTCTGTTTCTTCCTGGGTCAGTCTTGGAAGGTTGTATTTTACTAGAAAGTTGTCCATTTTTTCTAGGTTATCTGGTTTGTTAGCACATAATTTTTCATAGTATTCTCTCATAATTCTTTATATTTCTGGGGTGTCCATAGTGATTTTTCCTTTCTCATTTCTAATTCTGTTTATGTGTGTAGACTCTTTTTTTCTTGATAAATCTGGCTAGGAGTTTATCTGTTTTGTTTATTTTCTCAAAGAACCAGCTTTTGGTTTCATTAATTCTTTCTATTGTTTTATTCTTCTCAATTTTATTTATTTCTATTTTTTATTCTTCTCAGTTTTACTCATTTCTGCTCTGATCTTTCTCATGTCCCTCATTCTCTTGACTTTGGGCCTCATTTATTCTTTTTCTAGTTGCATTAATTGTGAGTTTAGACTGTTCATATGGGATTGTTCTTCTTTCCTGAGGTAAGTATGTATTGCAATATACTTCACTCTTGGCAAGGCCTTCACTGCACTCCACAGGTTTTTGGGGTGTTGAGTTGTTGTTTTCATTTGTCTCTATATATGCTTGATCTCTCTTTTTATTTGGTCATTGATCCATTGATTATTTAGGAGCATGTTGTTAAGTCTCCATGTGGTCGTGAACCTTTTTGTTTTCTTTGCACACCTTTGTGGTCTTGGAAGCTGATTTGTACAATTTCAATATTTCTGAATATACTGAAGCTCTTTTTGTAACCTTGTATGTAATCTATTCATGAAAATGTTCCTTGTGCACTTGAAAATAATGTGTATCCTGCTGCTTTTGGGTGGAGTGTTCCGTAGATGTATGTTAGGTCCATCTGTTCTAATGTGTTGTTCAGTGCCTGTGTCCTTACTTATTTTTTGTCTGGTGGATCTGTCCTTTGGAGTGTGTGGTGTGTTGAAGTCTCCTAAAATGAATGCATTGCATTGTATTTCCCCCTTTAATTCTGTTAGTATTTGTTTCACATACATAGGTGATCCTTTGTTGGATGCATAGTTATTTATAATGGTTATATCCTCCTGTTGTAATGACCCCTTTATCATTATGTAATGTCCTTCTTTGTCTCTTGTTGCTTTCTTTGTTTTGAAGTCTATTTTATCTGTTACAACTATTGCAACTCCTGCTTTTTTCTCCCTATTGTTTGCATGGAATATCTTTTTCCATCCTTCTGAGTCTTTGTGTGTCTTTGGGTTTGAAGTAAGTCTCCTGTAGGCAGCATATAAATGGATCTTGCTTTTTTATTCATTCTATATCTCTGTGTCTTTTGATTGGTGCATTCAGTCCATTTAAATTAAGAGTGATTATCAATAGGTATGTACCTATTGCCACTGCAGGCTTTAGACTCGTGGTTATCAAAGGTTCAGGGGCAGCTTCCTTACTATCTAACAGTCTAACTTAACTCAGAATGCTATTATAAACACAATCTGAAGATTCTTTTTTTTCCCTCCTTTTTCTTCCTCTTCCACTCTTTATATGTAAGGTGTCATATTCTGTATTCTTTGTGTATCCCTTGGGTATACATTAAGGGTAGTTGATTCATTTTGCATTTGATTAGTAATTAATTGGTCTACTTCTTTTACTGTGGTTTTATTTTCTCTGGTGACAGCTATTTAGCCTTAAGAGCACTTCCATCAAAGCAGTCCCTTTAAAATACACTGTAGAGATGGGTTCTGGGCAGTAAATTTCCTCAACTTTTGCTTACCTGGAAATTGTTTAATCCCTGCTTCAAATTTAAATGGTAATCTCTCTGGGTAGAGTATTCTTGGTTCGAGGCCCCCCCCCACCCCGTTTCATTGTATTAAATATATCATGTCACTGTCTTTTGGGCTGTAAGGTTTCTGCTGAGAAGTCTGATGGTAGCCTGATTGGTTTTCCTTTGTATGTGATTCTTTTTCTCTCTGGCTCTTTTCATACTCTGTCCTTGTCCCTGGTCTTTGCCATTTTAATTATTGTATGTCTTGGTGTTGTCTTCCTAGGGTCCCTTGTGTTTGGAGAGTTGTGCACTTCCACGGCCTGAGAGACTATTTCCTTCCTCAGACTGGGGAAGTTTTCAGCAATTATTTCCTCAAAGAGATTTTCTATCCCTTTTTCTCTCTCTTCTTCTTCTGATACCCCTATAATGCAAATATTGTTCCATTCTTATTATTCTTTCATTCCTAGAGATGCTTTTTTCTCTCTGTGCCTCTGGTTCTTTGTATTCCTGTTTTCTAATTTCTATTTCACTTACTGTCTCCTCTACTTCTTCTAATCTTCTTTTAAATCCCTCCACTGTGTGTTTCATTTCAGATACTGTATTTTTCAAAGTTTATATCTGTGTTTTGAGGTTTGAGGTCCTCCCTGAGATCTTGAATATTTTTCTATGTATACTCTGTGAGCATGTTTATGATTTTTTCTTTTTCTTTTTACTTTCTACAATTCCTTTTATTTAGTTTGTGAGCTATTGTAATTGTAACTTTTAATTGCCTTCAAAAAATGGAGACTCAAAATAGTATCTGGTCTCATTCAACCAGTTATGTATCTCGGTTGCTCTTGGGTCAACTGGCTTAGAGACTTTCACACACAAAATTTTTATTAGATTTTTAATTTAATTGATTCAGCTGATTATGCTTAATACCCAAGATTCATACTACTGTGCTACAGATTTCTTTCCACAGCAATAAATCTTCAGTTCTTTGTTTATAATTCCATCCAACAAAAGGCCTACAGAAGTGATTTATTATTTGGGTATTTGGAAATAATGCATTTGATGGTTTTTTGGAAAACATTTTTCATTCCATATTCAGATGTACTTCATTGTCAAGTGCATATTTGAATTAGGCCCTTGAATTGTAATGTTGAGCTGCTGCTTTTTTTAAAAATAAAATTTGACTAAAAATGTTTAGCATTTTTTAACGGGTTTTCCAAAAAAGTGCAGTTACTATTTCATATTACTAGTCCTGCATTTCTTTCCTAAATCAGTCCTCTTTCTCTCTGATTTTTTATTTTTTATTTTTGAGAGGGCATCTCTCATATTTATTGATGAAATGGTTGTTAACAACAATAAAATTCAGTATAGGGGGGTCAATGCTCAATTTACAATCATTAATCCATCTCAAGCCTAATTCTCGTCAGTCTCCAATCTTCTGAAGCATAACGAACAAGTTCTTACATGGTGAACGAATTCTTACATAGTGAATACATTCTTACATGGTGAACAGTACAAGGGCATTCATCACAGAAACTTTCGGTTTTGATCACGCATTATGAACTATAAACAATCAGGTCAAATATGAATATTCGTTTGATTTTTATACTTGATTTGTATGTTGATCCCACATTTCTCCCTTTATTATTATTATTATTTTTATTTTTAATAAAATGCTGAAGTGGTAGGTAGATGCAAGATAAAGGTAGAAAACATAGTTTAGTGCTGTAAGAGGGCAAATGTAGATGATCAGGTGTGTGCCTATGGACTAAGTATTAATCCAAGCTAGAAAAAGGCAGCAAAACACCCGCAGATGCAGAAGATTTCTCTCAAAGCAGGAGGGGTGAGGTTCTGAGCCTCACCTCTGTTGATCCCCAATTTCTCACCTGATGGCCCCCCTGCGACTGTGCCTGTCTTAGGTTGTTCCTCCCTTGAGGAATCTTACCCGTCTCTGGCTAACCAGTCATCTTCTGGGGCCATACAGGGAAATGTAAAGTTGGTAAGAGAGAGAGAGGCAATATTGTTTGAAAAGGTTAGCTTTTTACTTCTTTGCAGATTTATGCCCTGTGGCTTCTATGCCCAGCACTTGTCTTGAGGTATCTTTACCACCTGGAGGAATTATGATACTCGGTAAATTTGATATGAGGCACGAATTCTATTTAAGGGTTGTAATTAGGAAGGAAGAAGAAAAGCTATAGAGGTAGCATATGGAAGAAAACATGGGAGGATTGATTATTTCTTTGACATATCTTCTTGTAGAGTACCTTAAGCATGTATAGGTTTTAAACTACCAACTAATTTGCGCTCACATATTAACATAATAGGAATACGGTGACATAAACAAAGCAAATCTATAATTACCATCCATCTCCAGTGAAGCCAAGAAAACCATTTAGGCACCCTAGGCATTTGTGAAAATTTGTCTATGATATGATGGATATGGTCCAACTGTACTTGAACAGTCTGAGAGAAATCAGACAAATTAAAGCAACCAATTTCTGGGATCTGTTCACATCCCATATGTTCTTTTAACCGTAGATAGTCTATAGTTGTAAGATTTTGGAGTGCTACAACTTGCACCCCTCTCAACTCCTGATTGAGTTCCAACCGTACAAATGCGGTCAAATTCGTTGTCTCACTGTATGCACATGCCAGCCTAGACATCTCCCTCCTCATTCCAATGGCAAGTCCAGGAAACGGTGGGGTGGATGCAGCCACAACTGCAGCATAGCCCGGATCCCTGTGGAGGCTTTTTGATGATCATCCCTGGCACGAGTCCTTCAGAGAGTGCTGATGCCAGAAGTTCCTCCTCATATCGTATCTTAGTTCATTTTCTGGGTATCCAAGCTAGGCCTTGATCTTCTGCATAGAAACAAACAGACCCTTTGCCCACACTTTGACATGCCCTCTATACCACTGTGCAGAACTCATTGGAGGTCAGCACACAGGAACTGCTTTTTTTTTTTTTAATTAAGAGAAAGGAATATTATCAGAAAAGAGTATCTCCATAGCTGATCATCTGACACCCTTTAAGTGATCAAAATTAAGGATATTTAAAGCATGCATTGATCTTTAATTTACCAATAGTTTTATCCTATCAAGGAGTAATCCCCCTCTTCTTTCTTTCTTTCTTTTTTTTTTTAATCCTTAATCTACACTTACATGAAGAATACTATGTTTACTATGCTCTCCCCTATATCAGGTCCCCTCTAACAACCACATTACGGTTACTGTCCATCAGCTTAGCAAAATGTTGTAGAATCACTACTTGACCTCTCTGTGTTCTGCAGCTCACCCTCCCCTTTCTCCCTCCCCCCTATGGATGCTAATATAATACCCCCCTTCTGCTTCCCCCCCCTTATCCCTCTCTGCCCACCTGTCCTCCCCAGTTCCTTTCCCTTTGGTACCTGTTAGTCCATTTTTTGGTTCTGCAATTCTGCTGCTGTTTTGTTCCTTCAGTTTTTCCTTTGTTCTTATACTCCTCAGATGAGTGAAATCATTTGGTATTTCTCTTTCTCCACTTGGCTTATTTCACTGAGCATAATACTCTCCAGTTCCATCCATGTTGCTGCAAATGGTTGGATTTTTCCATTTCTTATGGCTGAGTAGTATTCCATTGTGTATATGTACCACATCTTCTTTATCCATTCATCTACCGATGGACATTTAGGTTGCTTCCGATTCTTGGCTATTGTAAATAGTGCTGCGATAAACATAGGGGTGCATCTGTCTTTCTCAAACTTGATTGCTGCGTTCTTAGGGTAAATTCCTAGGAGTGGAATTCCTGGGTCAAATGGTAGGTCTGTTTTGAGCATTTTGATGCACCTCCATACTGCTTTCCACAATGGTTGAACTAATTTACATTCCCACCAGCAGTGTAGGAGGGTTCCCCTTTCTCCACAGCCTCGCCAACATTTGTTGTTGTTTGTCTTTTGGATGGCAGCTATCCTTACTGGAGTGAGGTGATACCTCACTGTAGTTTTAATTTGCATTTCTCTGATAATTTGCGATGTGGAGCATCTTTTCATGTGTCTGTTGGTCATCTGTATTTCTTTTTTAGAGAACTGTCTGTTCAGTTCCTCTGCCCATCTTTTAATTGGGTTATTCGCTTTTTGTTTGTTGAGGCGTGTGAGCTCTTTATATATTCCGGACGTCAAGCCTTTATCGGATCTGTCATTTTCAAATATATTCTCCCATACTGTAGGGTTCCTTTTTTGTTCTATTGATGGTGTCTTTCACTGTGCAGAAACTTTTGAGCTTAATGTAGTCCCACTTGCTCATTTTTGCTGTTGTTTTCCTTGCCCAGGGAGATATGTTCAAGAAGAGGTCACTCATGTTTTTGTCTAAGAGGTTTTTGCCTATGTTTTTTTCAAGAGTTTAATGGTTTCATGACTTACATTCAGGTCTTTGATCCATTTTGAGTTTACCTTTGTATATGGGGTTAGACAGTGCTCCAGTTTCATTCTCCTACATGTAGCTGTCCAGTTTTGCCAGCACCATCTGTTGAAGAGACTGTCATTTTGCCATTGTATGTCCATGGCTCCTTTATCAAATATTAATTGACCATATATGTTTGGGTTAATTTCTGGAGTCTTAAAACTGTTCCACTGGTCTGTGGCTCTGTTCTTGTGCCAGTACCAAATTGTCTTGATTACTATGGCTTTGTAGTAGAGCTTGAAGTTGGGGAGTGAGATCCCCCCTAAGTTTATTCTTCTTTTTCAGGATTGCTATGGCTATTCGGGGTCTTTGGTGTTTCCATATGAATTTTTGAATTATTTGTTCCAATTCATTGAAGAATGTTGCTGGAAATTTGATAGGTATTGCATCAAATCTGTATATTGCTTTGGGCAGGATGGCCATTTTGACGTTATTAATTCTTCCTAGCCATGAGCATGGGATGAGTTTCCATTTATTAGTGTCCCCTTTAATTTCTTTTAAGAGTGACTTGTAGTTTTCAGAGTATAAGTCTTTCACTTCCTTGGTTAGGTTTATTCCTAGGTATTTTATTCTTTTTGATGCAATGGTGAATGGAATTGTTTTCCTGATTTCTCTTTCTACTGATTCGTTGTTAGTGTATAGGAAAGCTACAGATTTCTGTGTGTTAATTTTGTATCCTGCAACTTTGCTGTATTCCGATATCAGTTCTAGTAGTTTTGGAGTGGAGTCTTTAGGGTTTTTTATGTACAGTATCATATCATCTGCAAATAGTGACAGTTTAACTTCTTCTTTACCAATCTGGATTCCTTGTATTTCTATGTTTTGTCTGATTGCCGTGGCTAGAACCTCCAGTACTATGTTAAATAACAGTGGGGAGAGTGGGCATCCCTGTCTTGTTTCCGATCTCAGAGGAAATGCTTTCAGCTTCTCGCTGTTCAGTATAATGCTGTCTGTGGGTTTAGCATATATGGCCTTTATTATGTTGAGGTACTTGCCCTCTATTTCCATTTTGCTGAGAGTTTTTATCATGAATGGATGTTGGATTTTTTCAAATGCTGTTTCAGCATCTATGGAGATGATCATGTGGTTTTTGTCTTACTTTTTGTTGATGTGGTGGATGATGTTGATAGATTTTCAAATGTTGTACCATCCTTACATCCCTGGGATGAATCACACTTGGTCATGGTGTATGATCCCTTTGATATACTGTTGAATTCTGTTTGCTAATATTTTATTGAGTATTTTTGCATCTACATTTATCAGGGATATTGGTCTGTAATTTTCTTTTTTGGTGGCGTCTTTGCCTGGTTTTGGTATTAGGGTGATGTTGGCTTCATAGAATGTGTTTGGGAGTATTCCCTCTTCTTCTATTTTTTGGAACACTTTAAGGAGAATGCGTATTATGTCTTCTCTGTGTGTCTGATAAAATTCCGAGGTAAATCCGTCCAGCCCCCTGGTTTTGTTCTTGGGTAGTTTTTTGATTACCGTTTCAATTTCTTTGCTCGTATTTGGTTTGTTTAACTTTTGTGTTTCTTCCTTGGTCAGTCTTGGGAGTTGTATTTTTCTAGGAAGTTGTCCTTTTCTTCTAGGTTTTACAGCTTGTTGGCATATAGGTTTTCATAGTAGTCTTTCATAATTCTTTGTATTTCTGTGGAGTCTGTCATGATTTTTCCATTCTCATTTCTGATTATGTTGATTTGTGTTGATTCTGTTTTTCTGTTAATAAGTATGGCTAGAGGCTTATCTATTTTGTTTATTTTCTGAAAGAACAAGCTCTTGGTCTTGTTGATTTTTGCTATTGTTTTATTCTTCTCAATTTTGTTTATTTCTTCTCTGATCTTTATTATGTCCCTCCTTCTGCTGACTTTAGGCCTCATTTGTTCTTCTTTTTCCGGTTTCGATAATGGTGATGTTAGACTATTCATTTGGGATTGTTCTTCCTTCTTCAAGTGTGCCTGGATTGCTATATACTTTCCTCTTAAGACTGCTTTCGCTGCATCCCACAGAAGTTGGGGCTTTGTGTTGTTGTTGTCATTTGTTTCTATATATTCCTTGATCTCTATTTTGATTTGTTCATTGATCCATTGATTATTTAGTAGCATGTTGTTATGCCTCCATGTGTTTCTGAGCCTTTTTGTTTTCTTTGTAGAATTTATGTCTACTCTTATTCCTTTGTAGTCTGAAAAATTGGTTGGTAGAATTTCAATATTTTGGAATTTACTGAGGCTCTTTTTGTGAGCTAGTATGTGGTCTATTCTAGAGAATGTTCCGAGTGCACTTGAGAAGAATGTATATCCTGTTGCTTTTGCTTGTAGAGTTCTATGGATGTCTATTAGGTCCATCTTTTCTAGTGTCTTGTTCAGTGCCTGTGTGTCCTTACTTATTTTCTGCCTGGTGGATCTATCCTTTGGGGTGAGTGGTGTGTTGAAGTCTCCTAAAATGAATGCATTGCAGTCTATTTCCCTCTTTAGTTCTGTTAGTATTTGCTTCACATATGCTGGTGCTCCTGTATTGGATGCATATATATTTAGAATGGTTATCCTATATAGCTCTTTATCATTATGTAGTGTCCTTCCTTATCTCTTGTTACTTTGTTTTGAAGTCTATTTTGTCTGATATTAGTACTGCAACCCCTGATTTCTTCTCACTGTTGTTTGCCTGAAATATGTTTCTCCATCCCTTGACTTTTAGTCTATGCTTGTCTTTGGGTTTAAGGTGTGTTTCTTGTAAGCAGCATATAGATGGGTCTTGCTTTTTTTTATCCATTCTATTACTCTGTGTCTTTTGATTGGTGCATTAAGTCCATTTACATTTAGGGTGACTATTGAGAGATATGTACTTATTGCCATTGCAGGCTTTAGATTCGTGGTTACGAAAGGTTCAAGGTTAGCTTCTTTAGTGTCTTACTGCCTAACTTAGCTCGCTTATTGAGCTGTTATATACACTGTCTGGAGATTCTTTTCTTCTCTCCCTTCTTATTCCTCCTCCTCCATTCTTCATATGTGATGTGTTTTTTTCTGTGCTCTTTTTAGGAGTGCTCTCATCTAGAGCAGTCCCTGTAGGATGCCCTGTAGAAGTGGTTTGTGGGAAGCAAATTCCCTCAGCTTTTGCTTGTCTGGGAATTGTTTAATCCCGCCATCATATTTAAATTATAGTCATACTGGATACAGTATCCTTGGTTCAAGTCCCTTCTGTTTCATTTCATTAAGTATATCATGCCATTATCTTCTGGCCTGTAGGGTTTCTGTCGAGAAGTCTGATGTTAGCCTGATGGGTTTTCCTTTATAGGTGACCTTTTTCTCTCTAGCTGCCTTTAAAACTCTTTCCTTGTCCTTGATCCTTGCCATTTTAATTATTATGTGTCTTGGTGTTGGATCCTTTCTATTGGGGGTTCTGTGTAATTCCATGGTCTGTTCGATTATTTCCTCCCCCAGTTTGGGGAAATTTTCAGCAATTATTTCTTCAAAGAGACTTTCTATCCCTTTTCCTCTTTCTTCTTCTTCTGGTACCCCTATAATACGAATATCATTCCTTTTGGATTGGTCACATAGTTCTCTTAGTGTTGTTTCATTCCTGGAGATCCTTTTATCTCTCTCTATGTCAGCTTCTATACGTTCCTGTTCTCTGTCTTCTATTCCTTCATTGGCCTCTTGCATCTTATCCATTCTGCTTATAAATCCTTCCACGGATTGTTTCACTTCTGTGATCTCCTTCCTGACATCTGTGATCTCCCTCCGGACTTCATCCCATTGCTCTTGCATTTTTCTCTGCATCTCTGTCAGCATGTTCATGATTTTTATTTTGAATTCTTTTTCAGGAGGACTTGTTAGTTCTGTCTCCTTCTCAGGTGTTGTCTCTGTGATCTTTGTCTGCCTGTAGTTTTGCCTTTTCATGGTGATAGAAATAGTTTGCAAAGCTGGTACGAGTGACCACTGGAAGAGCTTCCGTTTTTGTTGGTTTGTGGCCTTCCTCTCCCCCTTCGCTAGGCACTGGGTTCTTGCAGGTGTGGATGTGGTCTGGATGTTGTCCTGTGTCCTCTGGTCTCTATTTTAGGAAGAGTTTTCTTTGGTATATTTTCATAGCTCTATGTGTTTTTGGGAGGAGATTTCCACTGCTCTACTCACGCTGCCATCCTGGCTCCGCCCCCATGTTTATGATTTTTATTTCGAAATCTTTATCAAGAAGACTGGTGTTTTCCATTTCACTTAGTCCTCTTTCTAGTGTTTGAGGGATTGTAGTTTGTACAAGATTCTTTTGCCTTTTCATAATTCTAATGATTCCTATGGAATAATAACTTTGTGTAAATATTCAAATGTTCTTCTTGTAAAGTACTATATATTTCCCTGTCTTAGGCAAGTGTAGGACTGTGTTGGCAGGCCCTGTAGTGCTCAGAAGTTTCACTCTCTGTAGCTGCCTAGCACCTGGGGTGATGGCAAGTTTGCAAGTGCATGGACTGGTGCCTGCTAGGAGGAAAGAGTTCTTTCCTGCCTCCAGACTGCAGTGCCTGCCTCCACTGCCAAGGCCAATAGGCCAATGCACTGTGAGGAGCCTCTGTGCTATGCCCCTGTAGGAGGGGCCACACTCTGGCTGGCTTGGCTCAATAGTGGGGGCAGGAGGTTTGCTAACTGGTGCCCTCTGGAAGGAAGGAGTCACAGGCTGTGTATTGCAGTGCGGGGCTTCAGTGCTGCATCACCAGCCAGTGGGGTTGAGTTCCTGAAGCTTCTGCAATTTTCAAGCCCACTGGGCAGAGTGTGCCAGGATGGTTTTGTTCAGCTGTCCTTTCTCCTGAGCAGCAAGCTCTGTGTAATCCTTGCCCCTTTAGCACCCATCTTGCTGTTGGGAACTCTTTCAAAGTGCCTGCCTTTCTTTTGTCCCAGAGCGGCCAGTTGTCAATACCTGTTTTCCACGAGTGGCTGGAATCTCAGTCTCTGAGAATTCTGCCTATCTTTGTTTTCCAACCCCTCTAATCTCCAGAGCACCATGTAATGTGGGTTCATACTCCTGGAGCAGATCTCCAGTGGTGCATGTTTAGCAGTCCTGGGATTTTACTCCCTCCTCACTCCACTTCTTTTCCTCCCATCTGTGAGCTGATGATGGGGGAGGGCTTGGGTCCTAACAGATCATGGATTTGCTACTTTATCCATTTCTATGAGGTCTTCATTTTTCCTCAGATGTGTACAGTCTGTTGCAGTCTTTGGGTTACTCTTTCAGGATTTTTTGTGTTTGCTGTATTTTTGTGTTACGTTTGCTTTTGGGAGGAGGTTTCTGCCTCACTTCTCATGCCACTTTTTCCCATACCCCTTCTGAATGAATGAACTGTGTTCTACATTTTAAATCACATAGGAAATCCAAGAATAAACAAAAGTTATTATTTATAGTTGAAAGTGTCTTTTAGGCATGTTTTGTAATCTTTAAAATCACATTTGATACTATGGCAAAGTTCAGAATGACTGATAGGAATTTTCAAAAATGAACAATAATCATTGATCTTTCCTTTGCATGAAAATGGTGTTTCCCTGTGTCTTATTGCTTAAAGTGTCCCTGTGGTCCTTTGACCTTACTTTTACTTTAGCCTTCATTGTGAGTCTTAAACCCTGAGTGTCAGGGTGGATCACAGGCAGGGCCAACTAGATTCTTGGTCTGGTTCTCAACTTGGACTTTACTTCCTGGCTTCAACTCAAGATATAGTTATGAATTGCTTATTCTTATTGGCAGCCAAAGTGATCAGAATCAGCATTTTTCCATATTCAGGATTGCGATGTGTTCTTTCACATACAACAACAAAAATATTATTATATACAGCAGTAATAGTGTAACTCTGCTCAGGTTCCCAGACCTGATTCCAAAGTGTGTAAGTGTGGGAGGGGGTCTTCCCACACACAATACCAAGCAATTCTCCAACACTAGCATGATGTCTGAGAACTCAATTCTGATGCTATCTGCCTGGAGACAGCATCAGATTCCCTTGGTTAAAAGGGCTCTGTCCTACAATACTGTCCTCCACCCCTCTCTGCAGATGCCAGTTGGAAATTTCAGGCTGTTACCCATGCTTTTGACCTACTGACTACAGATCAAAGGGTCCAATGTTCTCCCTCTTAGGTTCCATTAATTTGCTAGAGCAGCTCAGGAGAGCTTACAAGGTTAATAAAGGATACAGTAAAGGATAAAAATTAAAAGCTAGATGAAGAGATACATAGGGCAAGGTCCCAAATAAAGGACCTTCTGTCCTCATGGAGCTTGGGGTCTGACTCTGGAGGTGTTCTGGTTCCTCAAGCATAAAAACTCTCTCCTTGACAGAGAGGCAGGAATAGAGAGAGCTATAAGCTCTTCCTGGGGTGGGGGTGGGAGTTTGTGAAGGCTTCATTGGAGAGTTATGATTGACTAAATTATTGGCCACTGGCTGATTAAACCTCTAGCCCCCACCCTTGGGTGGGGGTCCAAAAGTCTCTCATTAATATGACAACACACTCATTTCACTGTTAGGACTTTGCAGTGTTTTCAGAAACTGTGGATGAAGACAAAATATATGAGTTTGAATATGAATGACCAAATTTGTATTTCTTATGTTGCGCTACATTGCAAGGATTCTTAACCTACAGTTGGTGACTTTGTCATTGCCTCCCCAAGCTTACCTTCACTTTCACTTTGTTAATTGAAAATTGGAATATTAGCTTATGCCAATTAAGCATTTAAACTCTGGCATTCTAGAGAATTTCATAAATCCTTATACGCTATCTAGGGAGTAGAAATCACAGTCTTAGTGTCTTGGAAGTATTTCTAGTCTCAACTCCAACCTGCTTCTAGAGTTTGGAAAATATCATCAATTTAGGGATTCAGTTATATCCAATGTTGAAAATACACCTCCTGGGATTTCTAAGCCTGTGCCTTATAGTTTGTTATTGACTTAAATAATCTAGTTTTTCAAATCAAATATCTATTTACAGCTCATATATTCCATGCAGTTAGTCTTTTGTTCATATATACGAGTGGATAATTTTAATTGACTTACTTATTTAAGTCAGTTGTCTTTATAAAATTTTTTTAAATGCTATGGATAAATTTGCACATAGAACCTATTGGATTCCAGAGGAAGTATAATTGGTGTGGAAATTTAAAGATGACTTTAGCTTGATAGGGAAACTTGACCATTTGTATTTTCAGAAGTGATTGCAGATAGTGAAATTTCAGTGGGATGAAAATAGACCATATCAAAAAACCATACTATGAAATTTTTACCATGGAAGTCACTAAATATTTATTGTTTATAAAACATTTTTTTTACCCTTGAACAGTCTTTGACATATTACTCACTAAAAATGTCTCCCCAATGAAGAATTATTCTAAAGTGTAATTGATTTTTTTTTCTCTTCTCTGTAGTCAGGAAGGATCTATAAAATGGTAAATATTCAAATGTTCTTCTTGTAAAGTACTATATATTTCCCTGTCTTAGGCAAGTGTAGGACTGTGTTGGCAGAAGTCATATTCTGCTTATTAGTAATACTGCTATGGCTTGTCAAATTGGAGAGCAGCATGTCTGAACCAGCAGCATTCCTTTGATATATCACTGACTGTTATGCCTTTCAGAATTATGGAAGACATGCTTAAGTCTGAATTGGGAAATAATGTCATAGAAAATAAATATCCACTTTTTTGGAAGTAGTTTGAAATATGTTAAATTTTAGAAATGTTTAAAGTCATAGATATGTTCTTTGATTTATTCACTTTTATTAATATATAACCAGCATGCACTGTTCAAACTGACCTTTGAGGTTTGGATTATCACTCTGGCTTATTTTTTCGCAATGCGATGCCAATTTAGTCCAATTAAAGTTTGCCAACTAATTAGCAATGTGGAAGTGTCTTTTTTGTTAATGTAGGATTAATGTGATCAAGGTATATTTAATTCAGTACATTTCACCTCTTCATTTTAATCTGAAATGGCTATGGCTCAATATCAAAGTACCTTTTCAAAAATAATGTTCCCAAACACTTAAGAAAATATAATAAAATACTAATGGTGTACACTAAATCATAATTAAATGACCAGCTTTTTTTATTTTCAAATCATCAAACTGTCTTTCTACCACTCCTCTAAATTCTCATGCCCTTTTCAGTTGCATGGGTGTTGACTATTTGGGAATTACTGGTGTGGAGTTTCTTTGTTGAGTAATTAGAGTGGTGACAGAAGGGAAAGCATTTTTTTGATATCATTAATCTAAAATTACATGAGGAACATTATGTTTACTATACTCCCCCCAACACCAAGTACACCCACCTATGCCTTTGTAGTCACTGTCCATCAGCGTACTAAGATGCTGCAGAATCACTACTTGTCTTCTCTGTGTTGTACATCCCTCCCTGTGCCCTCCCCCCACATTATACATGCTAATGATAATGCCCCCTTAATTTTTTTCCCACCCTTATCCCTCCCTTCCCACCCATCCTCCACAGTCCCTTTCCCATTGGTAACTGTTAGTCCATGCTTGAGTTCTGTGAGTTGGCTGCTGTTTTGCTCCTTCAGTTTTTTCTTTGTTCTTATACTCCACAGATGAGTGAAATCATTTGATACTTGTCTTTCTCCACCTGGCTTATTTCACCGAGCATAATACTCTCTAGCTCCAACCATGTTGTTGCACATGATAGTATTTTTTTCTTCTTAGGGCTGAATAATATTCTATTGTGTATATGTACCACATCTTCTTTATCCATTCATCTACTGATGGACACTTAGGTTGCTTCCAATTCTTGGCTATTGTAAACAGTGCTGTGATAAACACAGGGGTGCATATGTCTTTTTCAAACTGTGCTCCTGCATTCTTAGTGTACATTCATAGGAGTGGAATTCCTGGATCAAATGGTATTTCTATTTTTAGTTTATTGAGGAACCTCCATACTGCTTTCCACAATGGTTGAAATAATTTATATTCCCACCAGCAGTGTAGGAGGGTTCCCCTTTCTCCACAACCTCACCAATACTTGTTGTTGTTTGTCTTTTGGATGGTGGCAATCCATACTGGTGTGAGGTGATATCTCATTGTGGTTTTAATTTGCATTTCTCTGATGACTAGTGATATGGAGCATCTTTTCATGTGTCTGTTGGCTGTCTGAATTTCTTCTTTGGAGAAGTGTCTGTTCAGCTCCTCTGCCCATTTTTTAATTGGATTATTTGTTTTTTGTTTGTTGAGGTGTGTGAGCCCTTTATATATTTTGGATGTCAACCCTTTATCGGATATGTCATTTATGAATATATTCTCCCATATTGTAAGGTGCTTTTTGTTCTATTGGTGGTGTCCTTTGCTGTACAGAAGCTTTTCAGCTTGATATAGTCCCACTTGTTCATTTTTGCTTTTGTTTCCCTTGCCTGGGGAGATATGTTCATGAAGAAGTTGCTCATGATTATGTCCAAGAGATTTTTGCCTATGTTTTTTTCTAAGAGTTTTATGGTTTCATGACTTACATACAGGTCTTTGATCCATTTCGAATTTACTTTTGTATATGGGGTTAGACAATGATCCAGTTTCATTCTCTTACATGTAGGTGTCCAGTTTTGCCAACAACAGCTATTGAAGAGGTGGTCATTTACCCATTGTATGTTCATGGCACCTTTATGGTATATTAATTGACTATATATGTTTGGGTTAATATCTGTACTCTCTATTCTGTTCCACTGGTCTGTGGGTCTGTTCTAATGCTGGTAACATTGTCTTAATTACTGTGACTTTGTAGTAGAGCTTGAAGTTGGGTAGCGAGATCCCCCCCACTTTATTCTTCCTTCTCAGGATTGCTTTGGCTATTCAGGGTCTTTTGTTGTTCCATATGAATTTTAACACTATTTGTTCCAGTTTGTTGACTCTGTGTCTTTTGATTGGTGCGTTCAGTCCATTTACATTTATGGTGATTATTGAGAGATATGTACTTATTCCATTGCAGGCCTTAGATTCATGATTACCAAAGGTTCAAGGGTAGCTTCTTTACTATCAAACCATCTAACTTAATATTCTTATTAAGCTATTATAAACAGTGTGATGATTCTTTATTTATCTCCCTTCTTATTCATCCTCCTCCATTGTTTATATGTTAGGTGTTTTATTCTGTACTCTTTTGTGTTTCCTTTGATTGCTTTTGTGTAGAGTTGATTTTACTTTTTCCCTTTAGTTAATATTTGGTTGGTTTGCTTTCTTTGCTGTGATTTTATTTTCTCTGGTGACATCTATTTAGCCTTAGGACTGCTTCCATCTAGAGCAGTTCTTTTAAAATATCCTGTAGAGGTGATTTGTGAGAGGCAAATTCCTTCAACTGTTGCTTGTCTGGGAATTGTTTAATCCCTTCTTCATATTTAAATGATAATCATGCTAGATACAGTATTCTTTGTTCAAAGCCCTTCTGTATCATTACATTTAATATATCATGCCATTCTCCTCTGGCCTATAAGATTTCTGTTGAGAAGTCTGACGTGTTTTCCTTTGTAGGTGACCTTTTTTCTCTTTAGCTGCCTTTAATACTCTGTCCTTGTCTTTGATCTTTGCCATTTTAATTATTATATGTCTTGGGTTTGCCCTCCTTGGGTCCCTTGTGTTGGGAGATCTGTGGGCTTCCATGGTCTGAGAGTCTATCTCCTCCCCTGGTTTGGGGAAGTTTTCAGCAATTATTCCTTCAAAGACACTTTCTATCCCATTTTCTCTCGCTTCTTCTTCTGGTACTTGTATGCAAATATTGTTCTGTTTGGATTGGTCACACAGTTCTCTTAATATTCTTTCATTCCTGAAGATCCTTTTATCTCTCTGTCCCTCAGCTTCTCTGCATTCCTGTTCTCTGATTTCTATTCTATTAACGGTCTCTTGCACCTCATCCAGTCTGCTCTTAAGTCCTTCCAGAGATTGTTTCATTTCTGTATTCCCCCTCCTGACTTAATCCCATAGCTCTTGTATACTTCTCTGCAGGTCCACTGGCATGGTTATGACCTTTATTTTGAATTATTTTTCAGAAAGAATGGTTAAAGCTATCTCCCCAGGCCTTTTCTTGAGGGTTATCTTGGTAATTCTGGACTGGACCAAATTCTTCTGCTTTTTCTTGGTGATAGAGGTAGTTGTAGGCAGGTAATGCATGTGTCTACTTGGAGAACAAAGTCCCTTCCTGCTTGCTGAATGCCTTGCCCTTCTCCTGTTTCAGTTGCCTTTGTTAGTTACCCACACACCTGGAGCAGCCTCCGGGTTAATCCTCCGAACTGCCCAGGGTGGGGCTGCTGTCAGGGTAGCCCAGAGCCCTACGTAGAGTGGCAGGCACACTGGGTGTGCTCTCCTGCAAGAATGGCACCCTTTGCACCTTACCCCTGCTTCCTCTGCCTATGCTGGGCAGCTACGTGCCAGCAGCATCCTCTAGGTCTGGCCTGGGTGGGTGCACACCTGGAGGAGTCTCTGGGTGGTTGCTGTGGGCAGGGGTGCTCTCTGGCTGCTCTGCCACTGTGGGTGGGGCTACTCTGGCCTGGGGGTTTGGGGTGGGGGTGAACTAATGGCAGGCTGCTTATTGCCGTGAGGGACTTCTGAGCTGCGTTGTCACTCAGGGGGCTGGGGCATCTGAAGTTACTCAGAATTCCTAGTCTGCTGGGCTGAGTGTGCTCGGATGATTCCATCCAGCTGTGAAGTCCCTGTCCCCTTAAGGCTTTCAAAAAGCACTTGCTTTTCTTTTGTCCCAGGGGAGCCACCTGTGGGGACCCACTCACAGATTTTACTTTTCTGTTTCCCTAATATCCAGCACACCATGCAATGTGTGTCTGTGCTCCTGGTGCAGATGACTAGGGTTGGGTATGTAGCTGTTCTACACTTCCACTCCCTCCCCACTCTGACTCCTTTCTTCCTGCCAGTGAGCTGGTGTTGGGGGAGCACTCGTATCCCACTGGGCTGCAGCTTGTATCTTACCCCCTTCATGAGACACTGAGTTCTCACAGATGTAGATGGAGCCTGGCTGTTGTACTGTATCCTCTAGTCTCTCTTTTAGGAATAGTTGTATTTGTTGTATTTTCTAAAAATTTATATGAGTTTGGGAGGAGATTTCTGCTGCCCTACTGATGCCACCATCTTGGCTCCTCCGCTCAGGAAAGCATTTTTATGGTAGACTTCACATTCTACTGGTCAGACTTGTTAGCTGACAGCAACTTCCCAGCTTGCAAGCATGCTTACCAGAAAGATCCCAAAGGAAATTTCATTATGTGTACACAGTGAAGGAATTTTTCAATGGACAAATCCAAGTTACACCTTTGCAGATTTATTTATTTCCACTCCATATCCATATATATATATATATACTATGCTTTAGCCTCATCAAATAATGGCTAGTCCTGCAATACATCATGCTCTCTTTTGCCTCTGTTTGTCTAGAAAGCCTGTCCAGCCTGTCACTGCCTTTTCCTCACTCAGTGTAAATGCCAATTCCTTTGTGTGGAAGGAAGCTCTTCTGAATTTCCTTCCCTTTCCCCAGCACAGATTGGTTCCGGTACTCTTTAAAGTTACCCTATCCTTAGACCTATTATAATACTTAATAGACTGTATTCAAGTTTGTTGGTTTGTTTACATGTGTGATTCATGTATTCCCAGGTCTTCTCAGCCTGGGGAGTGAATGACAGCATCACAATAACTTGGCAAAAAAGGCCTTGGTCTGGCTTCCTTCCTGAAGCCAGTCATCATGGGTTTTCTCATATGAACTTGCTAAGTTGTCCTGTTGGCTTTCAAGTGGTAGAAAGCATGTTTTTCTTCTGCAGCATGCTCCACTCATGCCTCTTGGAAGGCACTACTCCCAAGAAGCCCTGTTTTGTGCTCTCAGTACCTTACAGAAGACTTTATAAAATATCTCTCTAGTTCCTCTCCTCCTCCATCACACACACGAAGCACACTGATAAAAGTCCTTTCCTTCCATGGCTACAGTATTTAAGTGTGGAGGCTGTTTATGTGTGTAATATGCATGTGCTCTATTAAAAATGACTTAGAAGTTCAAGACCAGTATTACTAGAGAACCAAAAAATGAGTAAGAAATGTTTTTGCTGAGTTACCTTGCTTATCTAGAAAAGTCATCTATCATAAATCCCAAGAGATAAATTCTTCCGAGAGGCTTTCATTTTATCATGTATATGTATGTGTGAACATATATGCATAATACATAATCATTATAATGCATTAATTGTATAATGCACTCTTTCTTGCCACCCCAAAAAACTAAAATATTCTTGTTCCTGGCTTCTTTCCAACACTATGAATTCATTTTTTTATAGGTACCAAAGTTATTTTCTATTAAGTATTTTTATAGCGTCAAACTTAAACAGAACTCTGTTCCTTTTGATGATGAATTCAAGATATCAACTCCTTGTCTGACTCTAGAATCCCATGATCAGCATCCCTGGGAGGGGGATATTCCCAATACTCTGTGGGAATATTTTCTAGTCCCATGCAATAGGGAAATCACTTTGTTTTTCTTTTTCAATAGAAAAGCTGGAAATTTGGATTATACTCCCTTTGTTCAGAAATCAGTTGTTGTAATCACTAAATAATCAAATTAAAGCTTTTGAAAATTGGTAGACTATAGAATTCAAAAGGAAAGAGACTTGGTCTTTTCATAAGTTAATCAAATTAATTAAAATTAATTTGAATATTTTGAAAAAAGCCTCCATAAAAGCTTCCAGAGTTGGTGTGGAAAGATGACTTTAATAAAGAAAAAACTAAAAAATCTAGATTTATGCTATGTCAAATTGATTTATAAGTATCTTTAAATTCTCACGTTCATATTGGGGGTCCTCAAGACCATCCTCAAGTTTGATGATTCACTAGGAGGACCCACAGAACTCAGGAAAGCTGTTATGCTTATAGTTACAGTTTAATACAGCAGAAGATGCAGATTAAGGTCAGTAAAGATGAAAGGTACATAGGGCCTAGGTGAGAGCAGCCGTTAAGTTTTAGCTTTCCTCTCACAGTGGAGTTGTATGGACAGCACTCACTTTTTCCCAAAGTGATGTGCAGCATGTATAACTTTTGCCAACCAGGAAAGCTCACTTGAACTTTGTGTGGAGGGTTTCTACTGGGTTTCAGTCATCTAGACATGTTCTTACTTATTCAATTTCCCAGGTGTCAGACTGATACAGTGGTCCAAGGCCCCAGGTAAAAACAAAACAAAACAAAGTGAAATAGGCATTCACTGTATCGCATTGTTAGCATAAACTATATGCCATGGCCCCAGGCTCCAGGAGTAAAAAGACAGTCTTACCAGGCATGATAGTCTAAAGGTTTAGAGATTATCTCCCAAGAGCCAGTTAAGAACCAGTCCTTTCTATGGAATGTGCAGGGTTTGAATACCCCCACACTTGTTAAGTTAACCCTTTTGTGCAGACTTCACTTTGGAAACACCCAAGTTGAAATAATACAATTTATTTATTTTTTTAATTTTTGCATTTTAAGAAAGACAGTGTGGACCACCAATCAAAGTAGGTAGACTTAAAGAAAAGGCCTTGTATCAGCCTCAGGAGATTTTCAAATACATGTTTTGTCTATACTTTCAGTTAGAATAAAATGTTTAAAGCAGCACATATCATGTTTTTGATTCCTCCCTTCAGGTGCCTTTTTAATTTCCTAACTACTTGTTCCAATATCATCTGCTAAAAGCACGTCTAACAAGCCTAAGCTGATCTTAAATTTCTCATATCTTTATCTATATATACCTAGGAAGTAATCAAATTACTCTCAGCGATCACAAGTAGAAAGGCTGCAAAAATCATCATTATCCAGCATGCTAACATATGATCAGCACCTGGTGCTCTCTTTCACAGATGCAGTTCCAGGTTTCAATAGCAAACAAAAGGTACTGGAGATCCGTATGTAAGGATACAACAGAATTTTACAGTGGGGACGTGGAGCATCCTTTTCTTTGCCCTACTTTGTGCTCCAAAGCATGCCTCAGTGAAACTGACTTGTCTCCACCCACCCTAACCCTGTCCCCAGTGCAGATGGAGGATTGGCATCATACAGTGAATCTGTGGGGACAGATATTCTCTTTGCTGCACATTTTGTTTTACACAGCAGCATGTAACTTCTCTCTTAAAGAATCTCTTTCTTCTGCACATAGGAAGGGGCACTGCCAGCTTTCTTAAAACTAAAGGGAAGTATCAGCATGGCTACTCTAAAGATGTTCAACTGTATAATCTCTGTTAGAACTTCAGTTGTGGCTTAGTACTAGGTGTGGACTAATGCCCTGATGATGTGGAAGCCAAAGATTGGCAGTGACTAAGCTGTCACTACTTTTATAGAAGTTAGCAATGTTTTACTTCATGACACCATTACTGATGAATTAGTAAACTGTCATTCATTTGGGTCATACTGTACTGAGCCTCAGGATATCCTGCCCTCCAATGCTCAGGATTCAATCTTATAGAAAAAATTACTCTTATGCATAATTCACAAATTCATTGTTAACTTTTTGGTGTTTTCATTAGAAACTTTTGCAAATATATTTATTATAATGGCAAAAGTTTATAAATT
Source organism: Manis javanica (assembly GCF_040802235.1). Taxonomy (NCBI): domain Eukaryota; kingdom Metazoa; phylum Chordata; class Mammalia; order Pholidota; family Manidae; genus Manis; species Manis javanica. The sequence continues at coordinate 49,664,721 of NC_133160.1, forward strand.
TAATTTCTTAATTTTACATAGGCTTCAAAATAATGTTAAGAAAAATGTGAGGACCCACAGAATAAATACAGCCATTACTTTTTATCATTGAGAAGGTAGATGTATTGAGTGATGAATTGTTGACAGAATGTTGATGAACCTGAGTTTATCTTGAAACTTCTCCCTTGGATGAGGGAACAGCTGGAGTTTAACCTCTCTTTGCTAATGATGAGTTAGATGAGATTGGAACAGCTCTAGGAAATGCAGGTTATTGACATTTTAACATTGACATTTAATGGAGATGTCTCTGAATACAATTTAATTCATCCAGCAACTATTTATTGCCATATCTGTGCATAACAAATATTAAGTGCTATTGGGAGGAAAAATCAATATTATTTTGGATAAATATACACAAATGCTTGGTCAAATGGCATTTCTATTTTTAACTTTTTGAGGAACCTCCACATTGCTTTCCACAGTGGTTGAAATAATTTACATTCCCACCAGCATTGTAGGAGGGTTCCCCTTACTCCTCATCCTTGTCAGAATTTGTTGTTACTTTCCTTTTGGATGTTGTCCATCCTAACTGGTGTGAGGTGATATCTCATTGTGGTTTTAATTTGCATTTCCCTGATAATTAGGAATGTGGGACATCTTTTCATGTGCTTGTAGGCCATCTGAATATTTTCTTTGCAGAGTGTCTGGTCAGATCCTCTGCCCACTTTTTAATCAGGTTATTTGCTTTCTGGCGTTGAGGTGTGAGAGTTCTTTATATATTTTGGATGTTAACCCCAAATGTCATATATGTCATATATGAATATATTCTCCCATAATGTAGGATGCCTTTTTGTTCTACTGATGGTACCCTTTGCTCTATAGAAGTTTTTTAGTTTGATGTAATCTCATTTGTTCATTTTTGCTTTTGTTTCCCTTGCCTGAGAAGATGCATTCAGGAAAAAGTTGCTCATGTTTATATTTTTTGCCTATGTTTTCTTCTATGAGTTTTATGGTTTCGTGACTTACATTCAGGTCTTTGATCCATTTTGAATTTAAGTTTGTGTATGGAGTTAGACAGTAACCAAGTTTCATTGTCTTGCATGTAACTGTCCAGTTTTGCCAACACCAGTTGTTGAAGACGCTGTCATTTCCTCTTTGTATATCCATGGCTCCTTTATACAAATTAAAATTTTATTGTCTGAATGGATGTGTGACATATAAAATTTTCATTTCAGTAACCTTTTCTGTATCTTATTCTGTTGAGTGTCAGATCTCTCTTACTCTTAGTCTTTTTTGGAGCAGCACATAATAGAATCAACATCATTTAGAGACAGAAGAAACCTAAAGAACACCTATCCCAACTTCTAAATCTTGAAAATAAGGTATGAAGCCTAGAGATATAAAGTGATTTGCCCAAGATAACACAAAAAATCAGTTGTCTAATGAGAAACACATGCTGGCCACAGAATCCATACCATGTAAAAAAATCCCCTCCAAAGAGGAAATTAAATCTTTGTTATTGTTTTGGACATTATCAGATACTTAGAATGCAATATTCCTTCTAACAAAACAAGATTGGTTTTATTAACTGGCAGGAGACAGTAATGTTGTAGGAACAAAGGAGGTCTGATATGGTTGACCTCTCTAGGTGACTCACTTCCTATTATATTCCTAATGGACAGTCAGCAAGCCTTGTGGATTTAATTCAGTAGACCATAGTAATAGTCTTCTAATAAATAATATCATATTGGTCTGCCTCTACATTGATATTTCTTCTGAAAAGTTGAATTTATAGTGTTACTATTAATTAATCTCAATATGGTATCTTTCCTCATACATGCTTTTTTAAAAAATTTATTTTATTAACGTATTATTGATATACACTCTTATGAAAGTTTGAAATGAGAAAACAATGTGGTTACTACATTTACCCCTGTTACTGTGTCCCCCCACCATACCCCTTTGCAGTCATTGCCCATCAGTGTAGTTAAGATGCCACAGAGTCGCTATTGCCTTCTCTCTGCTACACTGTCTTCCCCTTGATCGCTCTCACACCATGTGTGCCAATAGGAATACCCCTGAATCCCCTTCTCCCTCTCTCCCCACCTGCCTTCTCCCACCCCTCCCCATTGGTAACTACTAGACCCTTCTTGGAGTCTGTGAGTCTGGTGCTGTTTTGTTCCTTCAGTTTTGCTTCGTTGTCATACTCCACAAATGAGGAAAATCATTTGGTACTTGTCTTTCTCCACCTGGCTTATTTCACTGAGCATAATGTTCTCCAGCTCCATTCATTTTGTTGCAAATTGTAGAATTTGTATCTTTCTCATGGTTGAATAGTATTCCATTGTGTATATGTACTGCATCTTCTTTATCCATTCATCTACTGATGGACACTTAGGTTGCTTCCATATCTTAGCTATTGTAAATAGTGCTGCAATAAACACAGGGGCGCATATGTCTTTTTGAATCTGAGAAATTATATTTTTGGGTAAATTCCTAGAAGTGGAATTCCCAGGTCAAGTAGTATTTCCATTTTTAGTTTTTTGAGGAACCTCCATATTGCTTTCCACAATGGATGAATTAGCTTATATGCCCACCAGCAGTGTAAGAGGGTTGCCCTTTCTCCACATCCTTGCCAGCACTTGTTGTTCCTAGACTTTTCAATGCTGGCCATACTTACTGGTGTGAGGTGATATCTCATTGCAGTTTTAATTTGCATTTCCCTGATAATTAGTGATGTGGAGCAATTTTTCATGTGCCTGCTGGCCATCTGAATTTTTTCTTTAGAAAAGTGTCTGCCCATATCCTCTGCCCATTTTTTAATTGGCTTATTTGCTTTTTGGGTGTTGAGGTGTGTGAGTTCCTTATATATTTTGGATGTTAACCCCTTATTGGATATGTCATTTACAAATATATTCTCCCATACCACAGGATGCCTTTTGGTTCTGTTGATGGTGTCCTCTGCTGTTCAGAAGCATTTAAGTTTGATGTAGTCCCAAGTGTTCAATTTTGCTTTTGTTTCCCATGCTCAAGGAGTTGCATTCAGAAAAAAAGTTGTTTGTGTTTATATTCAGATTTTTGCTTATGCTATCTTCTAAGAGTTTTATGGTTTCATGACTTACATTCAGGTCTTTGATCCATTTTCAGTTTACTTTTGTGTATATAGAATTTGCATTGAATCTGTAGATTGCTTTACACAGGATGGCCATTTTGACAATATTAATTCTTCCTATTCATGAGCACAGGATGTGTTTACATTTATTGGTATCTTCTTTAATTTCTCTCATGAGTGTCTTGTAGGTTTCAGTGTATAGGTCTTTCACTTCTTTAATTAGGTTTATTCCTAAGTATTTTATTCTTTTTGATGCAATTGTGAATGGAATTGTTTTCCTGATTTCTCTTTCTGTTAGTTCATCATTAGTGTATAGGAGTGCAACAGATTTCTGTGTATTAATTTTGTATCCTTCAACTTTGCTGAATACAGATATTAGTTCTAGTAGTTTTGGAGTGGATTCTTTAGGGTTTTTTATGTACAATATCATGCCATCTGCAAACAGTGACAGTTTGACTTCTTCTTTACCAATCTGGATGCCTTTTATTTCTTTGTGTTGTCTTATTGCCATGGCGAAGACCTCCAGAATATGTTGAATAACAGTGGGGAGAGTGGGCATCCTTGTCTTTTTTCTGAACTTAAAAGAAAGTCTTTCAGCTTCTCACTGTTAAGTATGATGTTGGCTGTAGGTTTGTCATATATGGCATTTTTATGTTGAGGTACTTGCCCTCTATACCTATTTTATTGAGAGTTTTTATCATGAATGGAAGTTGAGTTTTATCAAATGCTTTTTCAGCATCTATGGAGATGATCATGTGGTTTTTGTTCTTCTTTTTGTTGATATGGTGGATGACGTTGATGTATTCTTGAATGTTGCAGCATCCTTGCATCCCTGAGATGAATCCCACTTGATCATGGTGTATGATCCTCTTGATGTATTTTTGAATTTGGTTTGCTAATATTTTGTTGAGTATTTTTGCATCTATGTTCATCAGGGATATTGATCTGTAATTTTCTTTCTCATGGTGTCTTTGCCTGGTTTTGGTATTAGAGTGATGCTGGCTTCATAGAATGAGTTTGGAAGTATTTCTCTTCTACTGTCTGGAAAACTTTAAGGGGGTTGGGTATTAGATATTCACTAAATGTTTGATAAAATTCAGTGGTGAAGCCATCTGTTCCAGGCGTTTTGTTCTTAGGTCGTTTTCTGATTACGAATTCAATTTCATTGTGAGTAATTGGTGTTTTCAGATTTTCTGTTTCTTTCTGGGTCAGCCTTAGAAGGTTGTATTTTTCTAGAAAGTTGTCCATTTCTTCTAGGTTACCCAGTTTGTTAGCATATAATTTTTCATAGTATTCTCTAGTAATTCTTTGTATTTCTGGTCCATATTGGTTTTTCCTTTCTCATTTCTGATTCTGCTTATGTGTGTAGAATCTCTTTTTTTCTTGATAAGACTGGCTAGCAGTTTATCTATTTGTTTATTTTCTCAAAGAACCAGCTCCTGCTTTCATTGATTCTTTCCATTGTTTTATTCTTCTCAATTTTATTTATTTATGTTCTGTTCTTCATTATGTCCCTCCTTCTACTGATTTTGAGCCTCATTTTTTCTTCTTTTTCTAGTTTAGTTACTTGTAAGTATAGACCGTTCATATGGGATTGTTGTTCGTTTCTGAGGTTAAGCCTGTATTGCAGTATACTTCCCTCTTTGCACTGCCTTCCCTACATCCCACAGATTTTGCGATGTTGAATTATTGTTGTCATTTGTCTCCATATATTGCCTGATCTCTGTTTTAATTTGGTCATTGATCCATTGGTTATTGCTCCATTAGTATTGGAACATGTTGTTAAGCCTCCATGTGTTTATAGGCCTTTCATTTTCTTTGCATAATTAATTTCTAGTTTCATCCCCTTGTGGTCTGAGAAGCTGTTTGGTATAATTTCGATCTTTTTGAATTTACTGAGGCTCTTTTTGTGGCCTAGTATATGATCTATTCTTGAAAATGTTCCATGTGCATTTGAGAAGAATGTGTATCCTGCTGCTTTTGAGTGGAGAGTTCTGTAGATGTCTGTTAGGTCCATCTATTCTAATGTGTTGTTCAATGCCTCTGTCTCCTTACTTATTTTCTGTCTCATTGATATGTCTTTTGGAGTGAGTGGAGTGTTGAAGTCTCCTAAAATGAATGCATTGCCTTCTATTTCCCCTTTTAATTCTTTTAGTATTTCTTTCACTACTTTATCTGATATAAGTACTGCAACACCTACTTTTTCTCCCTATTGAATGAAATATCATTTTCCATCCCTTCACTTTTAGTTTGTGTATGTTCTGGGGTTTGAAGTGAGTCTCTTGTAGGCAGTATATAAATGGGTCTTGTTTTTTTATCCATTCAGTAACTCTATGTCTTTTGAAGGTGCATTCAGATCATTTACATTCAGGTTGATTATCGCTAAGTATGTACTTATTGCCATTTTAGGCTTTCAGTTTGTTGTTACCAAAGATTCAAGGCTAACTTCCTTACTGTCTAAGAGTCTCTCTTAACTCACTTAGTATGCTATTACAAACACAATGTAAAGGTTCTTTTGTTTTCCCTCCTTTTTTTCCTCCTCCATTCTTTATATATTAGGTATCATATTCTGTACTCTTTGTCTATCCCTTTTTATTACCTCTGGTGACAGCTATTTAACCTTAGGAACACTTCCATCTATAGCAGTCCCTCCAAAATGCACTGTGGATATGGTTTGTGGGAGCTAAATTCTCTCACCTTTTGCTTATCTGGAAATTGTTTAATCCCTTCTTCAAATTTAAATGATAATTTTGCCAGATAAATTATTCTTGGTTTGAGGCCCTTCTGCTTCATTGCATTAAATATATCATGCCACTCACTTCTGGCCTGTAAGGTTTCTACTGAGAAGTCTGATGATACCCTGATCAGTTTTCCTTTGTATGTGATCTTATTTCTCTCTCTGGCTGCTTTTAATAGTCTGTCCTTATCCTTGATCTTTGCCGTTTTAATTATGTGTATTGGTGTTGTCCTCCTTGGGTCCCTTGTATTGGGAGATCTGCACACTTCCCCAGCCTGAGAGACTCTCTTCTTCCTCTGGTTGGGGAATTTTTCAGCAATTACTTCTTCAAAGACACTTTCTATTCCTTTTTATCTGTCTTCTTTATCTTGTACCCCTATAACACAAATGTTGTTCTGTTTGGATTAGTCACAGTTATCTCAATATGCTTTCATTCCTAGAGATTCTTTTTTCTCTCCATGCCTCAGCTTCTTTGTATTCCTCTTCCCTAATTTCTATTTCATCCATTGTCTCCTCCACCATATCTAATCTGCTTTTAATACTCTCCATTGTGCTCTTCAATGATTGGATCTCTGTCCTAAATTCATTTCTGATTTCTTGAAATTTTTCTGTACCTCAGTGAGCATGTTTATGATTTTTATTTTGAAATCTCTTTTTGAAAGATTTATTAATTCAGTCTCACTCGGTTCTTTCTCTGGTGTTGAGATTTTGCTTTTAACCAGGTTTCTTTGACATTTCATATTTGTATGTGGCACACTTTAGTGCCCAGAAGCTCTACTCTCTGGAGCTGTTCAGCTCCTGGAATGATGTCAGAGGTTGCAGGGGAGAGGTGTTGGTTGCCTGGGGGGACAAAAGAGCTGTTTCCTGCTTCCGGTCTGGTATGCCTGTCTCTATTGTCAGAATCAGTAGGCCAAACACACAGATGTAGGCCTCTGTACTTTGTGTTTGTAGCTGCCTTAGGCGGGACTTCCCTTTGGCTGGCCTGATGCCAGGGCAGGGGCTGCTGGTTTGTGAGCCAGGAGCAGGCTATCCAGGAGGAAGATACAGCAGGCTGCATATCATGGTGAGGGGCCTTGCAGCTGCATATCCAGCTATGGGGATGGAGCACCTGAACATCATTTTAGTTCCCAACCTGCTGGACAGAGTGCACCCAGACAATTTTGTGTACCTGTCTTTTCTCCTGAGCATTAAGCTCTGTGCAATCCTTGCCCCTTTAGCAGCCATCTCACTGTTAGGAAGTCTCTCAGACTGCCTGCCCAGATCAGCTGGATATGAATTCCTGTTTTCCACAAGCAGCTGGAATCTCCTTCTCTCCAGGTATTCCACCTTTCTTAGCTTTCCAACCCCACTAATCACCAGAGCAACATGTAATGTAGGTTCATGCCCCAGAGCATATCTCCAGGGAAATTTACCACCATAATTGGGTAGGATAGTACAAAAACAGTTCCAGGCCTCTACACCCTCCCTACTCTGTTTCTCTTCCTCCCGCTGGTGAGCTGGAGTGAGGGAAGGGTTTGGGTCCCATTGGGTCACAGTTTTGGTACATTACCCTGTTCCATGACGTCTGCTCTTTTCTCCAGGTGTATCCAGTCTGGTGCAGCCTTCTTTCCTGTTGCTCTTTCAGGATTAGTTGTATTAATTATATTTTCATATTATATGTGGTTTTAGGTGGAGGTCTCTGTCTCACCTATCACGCCACCATCTTTAATGCTATCTGATTAGTTGTATTATTATATTTTCATGTTATATGTGGTTTTAGATGGAGGTCTCTGTCTCACCTCTCACGCCATCATCTTTAATGCTATCTGATTAGTTGTATTATTATATTTTCATATTATATGTGGTTTTAGATGGAGGTCTCTGTCTCACCTATCACACCACCATCTTTAATGCTATCTGATTAGTTGTATTATTATATTTTCATATTATATGTGGTTTTAGATGGAGGTCTCTGTCTCACCTATCATGCCACCATCTTTAATGCTATCTCTCCTCATATACTCTTACAGTTGTAAGATGCATATGTACATTTTTTTTTGTTAAAAAATTTCTACCAGAACTGAATCAAAACACTGTCAAAACTCAATCCATAAACTAGTGGTTTCCAATCAGGAGTGTACATTGTAAACACCTGAGGAAGCATTAAGACCACATAGGCCTAGACTGTACCTCAAATTTACTTAAAGAGGATGCACAGATGGAAAATATTCAGGTGTGTCTTGGAACAGTCTACTCAGGAACCAGATTCTGGGCAGGTTTATATTCAAGACAATTTACTAGAAATGACTCTTGGAAACAGCCTCTGTGAGAAATTGGGTGAAGCAGGTGGGCAGAGAGGGAAGTTAACACAGTGTCCTCAGATAATTCTCTGGTGGGCTTTGGACATGACCTTGACTTAGGGAAGGATGCAGGGCCCAGTCATTGGATACAGACAGTGCCTGGGTGGAAGTGTAACCTAGGATGAGGAAGCTCTCAACTGCCATCTGGGCTGTGCTCAGAGAGAGACTCAGCTATGATCTGTAAACAGCCAACACTCCTGGTAAATGAGTGCCTGAGGCCTGACAGCTTATCTAGGTGCTGGCTCCACCCACATTCATTTGCTTTATGCAATAACTTACCTCAGTTAGGATTGTAGTTGGTTTATTTTCCTGGGGAAACATGAAGAAGAAGGTTAGTCTGACCAGCTTTAGTCCTGCCCCCACAGCAGGAATTGAGGCTGTAACTAATGCTTGTGGTCTCCATTAATTTGTACTCATTGAAGACTACATTCACCCTTGGCTGGAACCCCTGTTGGTCTAGATTGTTTACCTGGTGTGCTGATCTAAGTCTCTGCGGAGTCTGACCCCTGATTACCATGCTTTCTCAGGCCAAGGTACACCATTTCACTTGAAAATTTACCACTATCATTGGGTAGGAGAGTACAAAGAAATGCCCATGTCATCATCAGGTTGGAAATGTATCATTCTCTGCCTCCATTGAGGACTCCTCAGGACAATCTAAGTCAATTACTCTGTCATGAATGTGACTCCTTTTCTTGTTGGTATTTTGATATGAAGACCTCAAAGTGACCAGCAGCATTCATAGGTTAGTATTCAACAGGACTCTCTCCAAAATATCAGTACAATTTATAAATTTATAAAATTGCACTCATATCTGTACTTTAAGAACCAGAATAGATCCAATGCAATCTCATCAATACTGAAATTATATTTTATAGAAATTGGCAAGTTGATTTTAAAGTTAGGAAAAACAAAGGAGGTAGAATAGCTGAGATAAGCTTAAGCTTTAAAAAATGGACAAGGAAGGCTCACGCTATCTAATTTCAACACAGTATAAAACTACAATAATCCAGAGTGTGGTAGATACACAGATGAAGAGAAAAGATTGGAAACCTCAGAAATAGAGTTACATATACATAGCAAGTGATATTGACAAAAGGACAAAAGTAATTCACTGGAGAATGTAGACTTGTCAGTAAGTGATAATGGAAAATTAGATATCCACATGCAAAAGAATGAGCTTCAACACATAGCACATATCACACAAGACAATTAATTCTATGAATCATAGATCTAAATGTAGAACCTGAAGTTTGAGAAGAAAACACAGGAGAAAGATTTTGTGACTTTTGGTTATGCAAAGATTCCTTATATGTGGTACCAAAAGCATGATCCATAGAAAAATTATGAATTAGACTATCAAAATTAGAAACTTCTGCTTTTTAAAAGACATTGTTAAGAAAAATGAAAAGACATGCCTGGCCACAGATGGAAATAAAATATTTTCAATACACCTATATAGTTCAGGACTTATATCTAGAATATATCAAGGACTCTCAAAAGTTAATAAGAAAACAAAATAACCCAATAAAAAGTAAAATAATTGAAAAGATACTTTACAAAAGGAGATATACAAATGAAAAGTTAAGTAAAGAAAAACATACTCAATATTATTAGCCATTGGAAAAGCATATTAAAACCACAGTAAGATACACTACACATCTATTAGAATGTCTAATATTTTTTTAAAAGGACTCTAAATAATTACACTTACACCAAAAATTGGCAAGGATCCAGAATATCTGGAAGTCTCAAATGTTGCTGGTGGGCCAAATGGAACAGCCACTTTTGAAAACACTTTGGAAGTGTCTTGTAAAGATAAACATGCATTTACAATATGAATCAGGAATTCCTCTCCTAGGTATTTGCTCAAAGAAACTAAAACTCATGTCTACTCATAAGTACAAAAAAAACTGTAAGTGAATGTTTATAGCAGCTTTATTCATAATACCCCAAAAATGGAAACTATGTTAATGTTTACCAAGTTAATTAGTAAATAATTGTACATTCATACAGTGGAATAGTGCTCTACAATAAAGAGGAGTGACTGCTAATACATGCTACAACATACAGGCATAATTTATTTCATTGTACTTCACTTGACTGTACTTCACAGATACTGCATTTTTTACAAATTGTGAAGGTTTGTAGCAACTTTGTGTCAAGTAAATCTATTGAACCATTTATCCAAAAGCATTTGCTCACTCTGTGTCTCTGTGACATTTTTATTCTCATAATATTTCAAAATTTTTTGTTATTATTATATTTGTTAGAGTGATCTGTGATTGGTGATCTTTGATGTTACTATTTTAATTGTTTTGAGGCACCATGGACCACACTCTTATAGGATGAAGAAAATAATCACTAAATGTTGTGTGTATTCTGATTGCTCCACCAGCTGCTGTTTTGACTCTGCTATCTCCTAGGGCATCCAAATTCCCTAAGACACAACGATATTGAAATTCGGTCAGTTAATAACCATATGTGTTCAAGTGAAATGAAGAATTTTAAGTCTCTCACTGTAAATTAAAAGGTAGAAAAGATTAAGCTTAGTGAGGAGGGCATGTCTAGAACCAAGATAGGCTGAAAGCTAGGCCTCTTGTGCCAAGCAGTTAGCCAAGTTTTGAATGCAAAGGAAGAGTTCTTGAAGGAAATTAAAAGTGCTACTCTAGTGAACAATGAATGGTAAGAAAGCAGGACAGCATTATCGCTGATATGGAGAAAGTTTTAGGGCTCTTGGATAGAAGATAAAACCAGCCACAACATTCCCTTAAGCTGAAACCTAATGCAGAGCAAAGCCTTTGCTGTCCTCAATTCTATGAAGGCTGAGAGAAGTGAGGAAGGTACAGAAGAAAAGTTTGAAGTGAGTAGAACTTGGTTCAGGGGTTTAAGGAAAGATTTCTCTGTAACAGAAAAAAGTAAGGTGAAGTATCAAGTGCTGAAGCAGAAGCAGCAGCAAGTTATCCAGATGTAGCTGAGATAATGAAGGTGGCTGCACTAAACAACAGATTTCAATGTAGACAGACAGCCTTGTACTGGAAAAATATTCTGTCTAGGACTTCCATAGCTAGGGGGAAGTAAATGCCTAGTTTCAAAGTTTCAAAGGACAGGCTGACCCTCTTGTTAGAGGCTAATGCAACTGGTGACTATAAGTTGAAGCCAGTGCCCATGGATCATTCTGAAAATCCTAGGGCACTTCATAATTATCCTAAATCTACTCTACCTGTGCTCCATAAGTGGAACAAGAAAACTGGATGACAGTATATCTGCTTACAACATGGTTTACTGTTAAGGTCTACTGCTCAGAAGAAAAGATTCCTTTCAAAATACTACTGCTTATTGGCAGTGCACCTGGCCACCCAGGAGCTCTGCTGGAGATAGCAAGGTGAAGGTTATCTTCATGCCTGCTGCCACAGCATCTGTTTGGCAGCCCATGGGTCAAGGAGTCATTTCAGATTTCAAGTCTTCTTATTTAATAAATACATTTCAAAAAGCTATAGTTACCATAGGTTGTGATTCCTTTGAAGGATCTGGACAAAGTAAATAGAAAACCCTTTGGGAAGGATTCACCATTCTAAATGCTATTCAGAACATTTCTGATTCATGGGAAAAGGCCAAAATATCCACAAGAATAGGAGTTTGGAAGAAGGTGATTGCAACCCTCATGGATGACTCAGGGGTTCATGACTTCTGTGGAGGAAGTAATTGCAGATGTGGTGCAAAGAGCAAGAGCACTAGAATTATAAGTGGACCTGAAGATGTGACTGAATGTCTGCAATCTCATGATAAATCTTAAGTGGGTGAGGAGTTGCTCCTTATGGGTGAGCAAAGAAAGTAGTTTCTTGAGATGGAATCTACTGCTGAAGATGCTGTGAAGATTGCTGAAATGACAATAAAGATTTAGTATACTACATAAACTGTTGATAAAGCAGCGCCAGAGTTCGAGAGGACTGACTCCAATTTTGAAGGCAATTCTACTATTGGTAAAAGGCTATCAAACAGTATGACATGCTACAGAGAAATTGTTTGTGAAAGGAAGAGTCAGGTGATGTGGCAGCCTTCAGGGTGCTTATTTTAGGAAATTGCCACAGTTAACCCCAGGCTTCAACAACCACTACCCTGATCACTTAAGCAGCCATTGGCATTGAAGTAAGACCTTGCACCACCAAAAAGATTCTGACTTTCAGAAAGCTCAGATGATGTTCAGCACTTTTATCAAGGAAGTATTTTTTAATTAAGCTCTATACATTGTTTTTTCAGACATAATGCTATTGCACACAATAGACAACAGTATAGTGTAAACATAGTTTTTTAAAATTAAGGTATCATTCATATATAACCTCATGCTCAGATTTCACATGAGCAACATTGTGGATACTACATTTCTCTCTATTATCAAGTCCCCACCACACACCCCATTAGAGTCACCATTCATCAACGTAGTAAGATGCTATAGAGTCACTACTACTTGTCTTCTCTGTGCTATATTTCCTTCCCTGTGCCCCCCTATATTATGTGTGCTAATCATAACAATACTTAATCCCCTTATCCCTCCCTTTCCACCAACCCACCCACCCCAATCCTTTTCCCTTTGGTAACCGCTAGTCCATTCTTGGGTTCTGTGATTCTGCTGCTGTTTTGATCCTTCAGATTTTTTCTTTGTTCTTATACTCAACGGATGAGTGAAATCATTTGGTACTTGTTTTTCTCTGCCTGGCTTATTTCACTGAGCATAATACCCTCTAGCTCCATCCATGTTGTTGCAAATGGTAGGATTTGTTTTCTTCTCAAGGCTAAATAGTATTACATTGTGTATATGTGCCACGTCTTTTTAATCCATTCATTTACTGATGGAAATTTAGGTTGCTTCCATTTCTTGGCTACTGTAAAAAGTGCTGCAAATAAACATGGGGACGCATATGTATTTTTGAATCTGTAATTTACCATCTTAGGGTAAATTTCTAGGTGTGGAATGGGTCAAATGGTATTTCTACTTTCAGTTTTTTGAGGAACCTCCATATTGCTTTACATAATGGTTGAACTAATTTACATTCCGACCAGCAGTGTAGGAGTGTTCCCTTTTCTCCACATCCTCGTCAGCATTTGTTGTTGCTTGCCTTTTGGATGTTGGCCATCCTAACTTGTGTGAGGTGATATCTCATTGTTGTTTTAATTTTCATTTCTCTGATGATTAGCGATGTGCGGCATCTTTTCATGTGCCTGTTGGTCATCTGAATTTCTTCCTTGGAGAAGTGTCTTCAGATTCTCTGCTCATTTTGTAATCAGGTTATTTGCTTTTTGGGTGTTGAGGTGTGTGAGATCTATATGTAATTTGGTTGTCAACCCCTTAACAGATATGTCATTTATGAATATATTCTCCCATGCTGTAGGATGCCTTTTTGTTCTACTGATGGTGCCTTTGCTGTACAGAATCTTTTTAGTTTGATGTAGTCCTACTTGTTCATTTTTGCTTTTGTTTCCCTGGCCCGAGGAGATATGTTCATGAAAAAGTTGCTGATGTTTATATTCAAGAAAGTTTCACCTATGTTTTCTTCTAAGAGTTTTATGGTTTCATAACTTAAATTCAGGTCTTTGATCTATTTCAAGTTTAATTTTGTGTATGGAGTTTTAGACAGTAATCCAGTTTCATTCTCTTATATCTAGCTATCCAGTTTTGACAACACCAGTTGTCAGGCTGTGATTTTCCCATTGTATGTCCATGGCTCACTTATCATATATTAATAGGCCATATATGCTTGGGTTTATATCTAGGCTCTCTCTTCTATTTCATTGATACGTGGCTTTGTTCTTGTGCCAGTACCAAATTTTCTTGATTACTGTGGCTTTGTAGTAGAGCTTGAAGTTGTAAAAGAAGATCCCCTATGCTTTATTCTTCCTTCTCATGATTGCTTTGGCTATTCGGGGAATTTTGTGGTTCCATATGAATTTTAACACTATTTGTTCCAGTTTGTTGAAGACTGCTATTGGAATTTTGATAGGGATTGCACTGAATCTGTAGATTGCTTTAGGCAGGAGGGCCATTTTGCCAATATTAATTCTTCCTACCCAACACCAGGTGATGAATTTCCATTTATTAGTGTCGTCTTTAATTTATCTTAAGAGTGTCTTGTAGTTTTCAGGGTATAGATCTTTCACTTCCTTGGTTAGGTTTATTCCTATATGATTTTTTTCTTTTTGATGCAATTTTAAAGGCAATTGTTTTCCTGATTTCTCTTTCTGCTAGTTCTTCATTAGTTTATAGGAATGCAACAGATTTCTGTGTATTAATTTTGTACTCTGCAACTTTGCTGAAATCAGATATTAGCTTTAGTAGTTTTGGAGTGGATTCTTTAGGGTTTTTTATGTACAATATCATGTCATCTGCAAACAGTGACAGTTTGGATTCTTCCTTACCAATCTGGATGCCTTTTATTTCTTTGTGTTGTCTGATTGCCATGGCTAGGACCTCAGCACTATGTTGAATAAAAGCAGGGAGAGTGGGCATCCTTGTCTTGTTCCGGATCTTAGGGGAAAAGCTTTCAGCTTCTCACTGTTAAGTATGATGTTGGCTGTGGATTTGTCATATATGGCCTTTTTATGTTGAGGTACTTGCTCTCTATACCCATTTTGTTGAGAGTTTTTATCATGAGTGGATGTTGAATTTTGTTGAATGCCTTTTCAGCATCTATGGAGATGATCATGTGGTTTTTGTCCTTGTTTTTGTTGATGTGGGGGATGATGTTGATGGATTTTCTAATGTTGTACCATCCTTGCATCCCTGAGATGAATCCCACTTGATCATGGTGTATGGTCCTCTTGATGTATTTTTCAATTCAGTTTGCTAATATTTTGTTGAGTATTTTTGCATGTATGTTCATCTGGGATATTGGTCTGTAATTTTCTTTCTTTGTGGTGTCTCTGCCTGATTTTGGTATTAGAGTGATGCTGGATTCATAGAACGATTTTGGAAATATTCCCTCCTCTTTTATTGTTTGGAAATCTTTAAAGAGAATGGGTATTATGTCTTCTCTAAATGTCTGATAAAATTCAGCGGTGAATATATCTGGTCTGGAGGTTTTGTTCTTGCGTAGTTTTTTGATTACTGATTTAATTCATTGCTGGTAACTGGTCTGTTTAGATATTCTATCTCTTCCTTGGTCAGTCTTGGAAGGTTGTATTTTTCTAGAAAGTTGTCTATTTCTTCTAGGTTATCCAATTTGTTATCATATAGATTTTCATAGTATTCTCTAGTAATTATTAGTATTTTTGTGGTGTCCATCGTGATTTTTCCTTTCTCATTTATGATCCTATTTATGTGTGTAGATTCTCTTTTTTTCTTAATAAGTCTGAGTAAGGGTTTATCTATTTTGTTTATTTTCTTGAAGAACCAGCTCTTGGTTTCATTAATTTTTTTCTATTGTTTTATTCTTCTCAA
The DNA here is from genome assembly GCF_040802235.1 of Manis javanica. Lineage (NCBI taxonomy): Eukaryota > Metazoa > Chordata > Mammalia > Pholidota > Manidae > Manis > Manis javanica. The sequence continues at coordinate 49,680,323 of NC_133160.1, forward strand.
TTTTATTTATTTATTGTCTGATCCTTATTATGTCCCTCCTTCTGCTGACTTTGGGCCTCATTTGTTCTTCTTTTCCCAGTTTTAATAATTGTGAATTTAGACTGTTTCACTTGTTCTTCCTTCTTTAAAAAGGCCTGAATTGCTATATACTTTCCTCTTAGAACTGCCTTTGCTGTGTCCCACAGAAGTTGGGGCATTGTATGGTTGCTGTCATTTGTCTCCAGATATTGCCTGATCTCCTTTAATTTGGTCATTGATCCATTGATTATTTAGGGGCATGTTGTTGAGCCTCCATGTGTTTGTGAGCCATTTTGTTTTCTTTGTACAATTTATTTCTATTTTTATACTGTTGTGATCTAAGAAGTTGGTTAGTAGAATTTCAATCTTTTTGAATTTACTGAGGCTCTTTTTGGGGCTTAATATGTGGTCTATTCTGGAAAATATTCCATGTGCACTTGAGGAGAATGTGTATTCTGCTGCTTTTGTGTGTAGAGTTCTGTAGATGTCTGTTAGGTCCCTCTGTTCTAGTGTGTTGTTCGGTGCCTCTGTGTCCTTACTTATTTTCTGTCTGGTTGATCTGTCCTTGGAGTGCGTAGTATGTTGAAGTCTCCTAAAATGAATGCATTGCATTCTATTTCCTCCTTTAATTCTGTTAGTATTTATTTGACATATGTAGGTGATCCTGTGTTGGGTGCCTAGATATTTATAATGGTTATATCCTCTTGTTGTACTGACCCCTTTATCATTATGTAATGTCTTTCTTTGTCTCTTGTTACTTTCTTTGTTTTGAAGTCTATTTTGTCTGATACAAGTACTGCAACACCTGCTTTTTTCACCCTATTGTTTGCATGAAATATCTTTTTCCATCAGTCTATGTATGTCTTTGGGTTTAAGGTGTGTCTCTTATAGGCAGCATATAGTTTAGTCTTGCTTTTATTTCCATTCTAATACTCTGTGTCTTTTGATTGGTATATTAAGTCCATTTACATTTAGGGTGATTATTGATACTTATTGCCATTACAGGCTTTGGATTTGTGGTCACCAAAGGTTCAAGGGTAGCTTCTTTACTATCTAACCATGTAACTTAACTCACTTATTATGCTATTATAAACACAGTCTGATGCTTCTTTATTTCTCTCCCTTTTTTTTCTTCCTCTTCCACTCTTTGTATTTTAGGTGTTTTATTCTGTACTCTTTTGTTTTTCCCTTGACTGATTTTGTGGATAGGTGATTTGATTTTGCATTTAGTTAGTATTTGGTTGGTGTACTTTCTTTGCTGTGGTTTTATTTTATTGGATGACATCTATTTAGCCTTAGCAGTACTTCCATCTAGAGCAGTCCCTTTAAACTACTGTAGAGATGGTTTGTGTGAGGTAAATTCCATCAACTTTTGCTTATATAGGAATTGTTTAGTCTCTCCTTCAAATTTAAATGATAATCTTGCTGGATACAGCATTATTGGTTCAAGGCCCTTCTGTTTTATTGCATTGAATATATTATGCTACTCCCTTCTGTCCTTAAGATTTCTGCTGAAAAGTCTGATGATAGCCTGATGGGTTTTCTTTTGTAGGTGATCTTTTTTCTCGCTCTGGCTGCTTTTAATACTCTGTCCTTGTGCTTGATCTTTTCCACTTTAATTATTATATGTCTTGGGTCCCTTTTGTTGGGAGATCTGTGCACATACATGGCCTGACAGACTATTTCCTTCCCCAGATTAAGAAAGTTCTCAGCAATTATTTCTTTCTATCCTTTCTATGCTTTTTTCTGTCTCTTCTTCTTCTCGTACCCTTTTAAGGCAAACATTGTTCCACTTGATTGGTTGCACAACTCTCTTAATATTCTTTCATTTCTAGAGATCCTTTTTTCTCTCTCTGCCTCAGCTTCTTTGTATTTTTCTCTAGTTTACATTTCATTTACTATCTCCTCTAGTTCATCTAATCTGCTTTTAAATCCCTCTATTGTATGTTTCATTTCAGCTACTGCATTTTTTAAGGTATCTGTCTCCCTCCTGAATTCTTGCCTTAGCTCTTACATATTTTTCTGTATCTCCATTAGCATGCCTATGACTTCTATTTTAAAGTATTTTTCAGGGAGATTCATGATTTCAATTTCACTGGACCCCATTTCTAGTGTTTGAGGGATTTGGGATTGAACAAGGTTCTTCTGCCTTTTCATAATTGTATTGCATAGTGAATAATATTAGGTTTGTACAGGTGGCATTCTTCAGTGCCCTGAACCTCTGTTCTTTGCAGCTGCCCTGTACCTGGAGTGATGGCAGTGTTTGCAGGTGAGCACTGCCAGTGCCTACCCTAAAATGTGATCCCTTTCCTACTTCTCAGTCACAGTGCATGTCTCTGCTGTCAGGGCCTGTGATCCATGTACAGGGAACAGCCTTTGTGTCAATGCCCTAAGCTTCCATATCAGGGGCTGCCCTCTGGCTGGCCTGGAGCAATGGTGGGGGTAGTGGGTTTGTGTGCAGGTACTGGCAGGGAGAAAGGAGTGGCAGGCTGCTTATCAAGGTGGGGGTTTCAGGGCTGTGTTGCAGCCAGGGGGATGGAGCACCTGAAGTTCCTGAAAGTTCCTAACCTGCTGGGATGAGTATGCTGGGACAATTTTGTCCACCTGTTTCATCTCCTGAACCCTTGCCCCTTTAGCATACCTCTCACTGTTGGGAAGTCTTATAAAGTGCTCCCCTTTCTTTTGTCCCAGTGCAGCTGGTTGTGGGAACCTGTTTGCAGTCTCTGACTTTGTTTTTCCACCCCTCTAATCTCCAGAGCACCATGCGATGTGGGTTTGTGCTTCTGGAATACATTTCTAGGGCTGGGTATTAAGCAGTCCTGGACTTCTACGCCCTCCCTGCTCTGATTCTCTTCCTTCTGCCAGTAATCTGGGGTGGGGAGAGTGCTCAGGTCCCACCAGGTTGTGCCTTTATTTTTTTACCCTTTTCCATGAGATGTTCTCTTTTCCCATATGTAAGCTGGCTGGTGAAATCTTATTTCTGGTCACTCTTTTAGGAATAATTGTATTTACTATATTTTTGTATTATATGTAGTTTTGGGAGGAGATTTCTGCCTCACTTCTCATGCTGCCATTTTTTCTCCTCCTCCCAAACATACCTTTTATATGTACAGCAAAACTAAAATATTCAGTAGATTCACTTTATTGTGATATTTGCTTTTGGTGGTCTGGATGGAACCTGCAATATTTCCAAGATATGCCTGTACATTACTCTAAGTGTTGGAAGGCAAACTCAAAAGGTTTAATAGTATTTAATTCCATTCTGGAAAAGTAGAAACTATAAGGACAGAAAACATATCAGTAGTTGATAGGAAATGAGGATGGGGTAGGAGCTGACTACAAAGGAGCATGATGAAATATTTTGGAGTGATGGAATTGTTCTATATCTTGATTTGTTGGTGTTACCTCTATTATATGCACTTGACAAAACTCATAGAATTGTACACTAAGAAGGGGAAATTTTATAGTATGCAAATTATTCCTCAATAAAATAAAAATTTTAAGCAGTTTAATGGGCCTTTTATTGTATTCCCTGGTAGAAGTGTTACTCTTTGGGAACTAGAGCATCTAAGCCCTCAGAGCCTAAAGTTATGAGGATGATAAGCACAAATTTCCCAAGTTACAGTGGTAAGGGATAGTATGTATGGCCATGCCTACCTTCATCCTTTGGCTTCTAGGCCTACATATTCTACCTAATTCGAGGTGTAACATCACACAAGATTTCATTCGAGACAGGCCTTGAAGGCTGGGTAAATTTGCAACGTCTTCACAAAATGGGAGAGATTTCTAGGAAGAAGAAATTGTAAGAGCAAGACTGTGGAGGCAAGAAATGACAGCATGTTTCAGAGTCTGCTTTGTTGGAGCACTAAGTTTAGGTAGTAATGAACTGAGATGCAAGCTGCAAAGGGAAGATGGATCATATGATGGTATGCTGGAAAGATTGTAATTCTGCAATCCATTCAAGGGCTTGGAGAGGCAAATTGGCTGATGATCATAGGTGCACTTTAGTGACATTGCTTGGTCAGTCATCCTCAGGATAGATTTATATGGCTCAGGAGTAAGGGAGGTTGTAAGGACCCTTCGATTTTAAATACAACATGCTTCCAAACCCCAAAGCATAAGTATTTTCGCCTACATTTATATTTTTATCCCCACTTAGTGCTCTAGCACTTATTATCTTTCTTGTTGCATGAAATGTAAGGGTTTTTTAAAGCTTTTCAGATATGTTTACATTAGGATGGTCTTGCTTTTTCCCTGGTTTTGATCGTATGCCTAAGTATTTAGGCTTCTAGCTGTTCCTATGATAAAGATTTAGCCCTGAATCATAATCCCAGCACTTAGTTCCTGAATTTTACTCCTATACTCAGTTATCTTTATACAATCATCCACTCTGAGACTGCCTTCTTGGACAGTAGGGCCTGTGGGCCCTTGTCATTCTTCTTGTTTTTGAAGACCCTATACATTTCGCTATGCGGATAGCCTGCTCCTAGACTTACCGAGGGCTGGCCATTTGTCTGGACCCTATATGGAATCTCATTTAATTCCCCAAATAACCTCTTGGAAATATCTTTTCAGGAGACACAGGCTTAGATAAGTTAAATGGCTCATTCCTGTTAACACAGTTAATAAGCAACTAAGGACTGGACCCCAGTCATCTGATTCTGGAAACCATACTACTAGCCTCTCTAATATCCTCTGCATTATAGTTATTAGGCTTGGTGGTCTTTACTTTGGAGCCAGATTCTGTCAGCATCATAATTAGTATCTGGTGGTGGAAGCAGCCTCCCAGTATCAGTCCTGGTCAAGTGGGTCCAGACTCTGGGGAAAGAAACTGGAGGACTGGTTTGGAAATAAGAAAGATCCACAACACAGGGATTGTACAAGCATAGCAGGGACACACAAAGATTGTGACAGCTACCCCCAGTTATATCATTTGGGCAATGAGGCTTACTGACAACCCTATCTGATGGTGGCTTTTGAGCCCATTATGCTGTCAGTATAGTCAGCATTGCTGGAGAATTAGGCTTTCAAGGGCCAGACCACAAAGATTGATCCAGTGTTAGGAAGATAAATGTTCACAAACATGCCATTTTTAATGATTTCCTTTGTTTATGAAGTCCATGCTTAAATATACAGGTGGTCATTTGGTGTGTGCATTTACAGCAACTGAATTCTAGCAGCCATTAAAATGTGATAAGATATCATGAAAATAGCCTCAGACTGTGTTGACCTTCCATTCATATAAAATGGTTTGTTCATCAAGCAAATGAATATTAACGGTTATTAGTCCCAATTAAGGGATTTTAGCAAATTAAAAGGTTGATAGATAGCACTTGTCTTTACCCTTTTGTTCCCAGGGCCAGTGCTGGTGATGTCATTGAACATTAATAAATTGTAGGCATTCATCAGCAAGGAAAGTTAAGAATGTGTGCACACACAAAATAGCAATCCACATTTAAAAATTTCCCTTCCAAGGACTGAATTGTAGGACACTCTCAAAAATGTTAGGAAAAAGAATTCATGTGATTTTATTTTTTGTTAAAAATATCATTCTGTGTGTTTTTAGATTCTGAGTAATGACACTACTGAATTCATTTAAAAAAGCTTGATTTTTTGCTTACCTCTTCTTATCTTCAGGATTACATAAAATGATTGGTTTCTATAGCTGATACACATACTACATTTGAAATATTTTGATTATAAAAATAAATTTGTATGTAAATATGAAAACATGCTATGAGCATTTTTTTAAAAATCACTTAAAGTGAATCACCCAGGGAAATTACTGTGAATGTTTTCCTTTATTTCTTCCTTTTTTCTTCATGTGTATGTCATAATATGTGTCATAAATAATATAGTCATATTAAACTTTCCTATATATATATTTCATATATTAGTTTAATGTAATATAGCTATTGAATATCTTATTAATTGAGGTTATATTACACACAGCATTTGATATCTTGGTGTTTTTTTTTACTTAATGTTGTATCATAAGATATTCATTAATATAGTAAAATATTAAGTGAAAACCTGATTTTAATTGCTATATGTCATTAAATAAATAGTTGATCATTCCTTTACTTTTTCTTTGTGCAAGTGATGTCTTTATCTCTAACTCTATTTATCTTTGATTACCTTTGTTTCAGTTTACCTCTAAACTCTTCTTTATCTTTGTATTTTAAACTGTTCTATCATTTTCTTTAGTTGTATCTCTTATTAATGGGTTTAAAAATTATCTTAATCTAATCTGAGATTATATATACATTTTTATTCTTTCACTAAAGAAGTAAAAGTATGCTTCTTGCAAAAATAATTAGGGATATGGATCAGTTATATGTAAATCAGCTGTCTCCTTAACTGTTAAAATTTTTATGTATGCTTTTCCATCTTTTATGTATATATACACAAATATATAAAATAAGTATTCTATATATGACATCATTACTTAATAAAATATTCTGAAATTTTTATGTCACTTCATATACTTTATGGAAATATTTTTACATGGAAGGTAGTATCTCACTGTATCACTATCATAATTTTTTGATCGGTTCCTTTGGGCATTTACATTATTTCTATGTTTTGAATTAGTAAACAAATCTCCTGTAAATAACATGTAGCTGTCTTTGACATATCAACCATTATTCCTTTAGAATAAAATACTAGAAGTGAAATTTCTGAGGAAAAAAGGCATATGATATAGAGGGATTTGGGTTCAAAAAAGTAAGATTTCATCTCTCTTGGTCATATTTTCTGCTTTCCATGCTTTATTATAAATTTTTTTGCTCTTAGGTTTCTGTTTTGCTTTTCTGTTAGCAAACTGAAATGCAGTTGACCCTTGAACAACATGGGTTTGAATTGAAAGGATCCACTTATAAACTGATTTTTTTCAATAAATTAATTGTAAATTTTTTGAAAATTTATAATCATCAAAAATAGTTTCTTTTTCTAGCTTTATCATCAGAATACAATATATAATACATACAACATATAAAACATGTATTAATTGACTGTTTATGTTATTGGTAAGGCTTCCAGTCAATAGTTGGCTATTATAATGAAGTTAAGTTTTGAGGGAGACAAAGGTTATATGCAGATTTCCAACTATGCAGGCGGTCAGCACACAGAACCCCTTAATTGTCCATAGGTCAACTGTATTTACATCCTATTTCTATTAGTGCTTTCCTTGAAATTAAAGAAATTCTTAAAACTTACTTTTCCTATTATAAATGTTAAGTAGAAGACATTATTATTGTTTTTCTGTTGTTGTCTATTACATTTTTCTGAATAAAAGGCAGTTAATTATTTTGGCATTCTGAAGTGTTAGTAACTGATATCTCACCTTGGACCTCACATCCACCAGTTTGTGTATGCTGAGGTGCCAGGTGTTGGTTGGTAACAACCTATTGCAGGCCCAGAAAGAATGGCCCGAGGATAGCTTGAAACCTTGTTGGATGTAGCTCCATGGGGAAGGGTGCTCCTGGTCTGGGGCTAGTTTCTTATGAATCAGATGAAACTGAAGGAGGACAAGGGGAAAGAGAAGTTCAGTTAAAGGGATTTATTTCTCATATTCGCTAGCCCCCCCCCTCCCCACCTCTGCCTGCTCCTTCCAGCAGGAACTCCACAGACAGATCCTTGGTGACTGGCAAGCTCCAGACAAATTTGGTACCAGGAATGGAGGGGAGGAGAGAATGGGTGTTTTCTCTCCGCCTCTTGCTCTCCATCAACAAGGTTCTGCAGTGGTAAACATCCATTGGTATGTAAATGGTCTACAGCAAGGCAGGAAATTCTGGAAATTCTGGACAAAAACTTCCGTTTGCCCCACAGTGGAATATTAGACAGGAAGATGAAAGGGACATAGCTAATATGGCCTCAGTGGGCAGCAGAGATGGAAAGGGATCCAAGGGCCAGTAAGCCAGGCAAATTGCTTGGGGAGGAAGTAGGGGGGGGCTGAGTAGGGCTAAACAGAACTGTTCTCATGCACAGTTGAATTAAATAGATGAGGCACCAGCCAGGCTCTAAAGACCCTTGATGAAAATATTTTTATGGGACATGGCTTAACTTGCTACCGTCAAAGTCCTGGCATAGATACCATGGTGGTGATAAACAAGGAAAATCAACAAGTTGCTGAGCTCATGTCTTCTGAGGTAGCGCTTGTGCCTTCCCGTGCAGGCCAAAACTGAAGCTTGTGTGTGAGACCGATGGAGTCCTCACATAGACAATTATATCCTCAGTCCAGAGAGAGTTATATGCTTGACATTCCCTAGGAAAGTCAAGTTACACTAATTACCTCAAAGAACATATAACTAAGCCATTTCTCTGATACATTTTATTCCTTTGTCATTGTTTTGGACTCTGGAAATATTTTTCAAGATAATTTGTTCACTTAATGCAAATATTTTTAAAAACATCTTTTATTTTCACTTTTGTTCTACATTCTATACTGTTTTATTTTTTTTAGAGTGAAAATTCTCTCTGACTGGAAGGTTTCTAAAATTTTTAATAGCTTTATTTGAAAATCTAAAAACTATACTGACAGTTGCTCTAAAAAATTCTCAGAAACAGATCAAAACAAAATAGTCTTTCAACTTTTAAATGAATAAAACCCAAATCTATTAGTTTTCTTTATGGAAAATGATAGTGGTCTATTTAAAAATACTAAATATGATTTCAGCAAATTGACTAGATTTAAAATATACACACTTAATGGCTGTTTAAAAATGACCTCCTCCCTATGTTGAAAAAAAATCTACTTGTCCAAATATCCTTATTCTTTATAAAAAGCTATTTTCTTTACATTAAAATGCTAACAGTCCATCTTTAAATATGCCACCCACTTATTTTTTTCTCTTTTTACTTGCAGACTTTTATTTCCTATATTAAAATGTATAATTAAAAATTTCCTTGAACTTCTAATCCAATCTGCCTGCCAGATAAATAAAATTAATATAATTTCATTATCCTTCTGTCTACATACGTGTTCTGATTATTTTATTTGCAATGACATTGTTTTACTCTTTTTAGTACTTGACAGTTTATCAAGTGTTAACACATCTTTTATCCGACTTGATATTTTAACAAATAAGTACTAACCATATCAAGAAGGATAAAGCTGAGATGGGATAACTTGCTTGAGTACTTCTGGACTAGAAAAACAATAATTGTCCTTTGTATTTTTCTTATGTCTTAACCCTCATCCATGTTTTTAATCTCTTAATTTCTCGGTTACCAAATCAAAAGTTTTCTTCATCTTGATAATTTATCTCAACAAGGGATCCCTACCTATTCCAGTAACTTTTTAGTCCTTACTAAAAAGATGACTGCTGACATTTATTAAAATGTTTTGAAGCAATAATGCCTTTCAGTTGTTATAACCTTTCAATGTTGAGACCAACTCATCTATTTTAGGATTGTAACCATTTATCTGTTATTTCCATAGCATGGAATTTTTAAAGAATCTACATATCTGTATTTTTCTTTTACTTTACCCCAAGAGTTTGGAGTTGTAGAGTCATGCTAGTTGTTATAATTAATAAACACCACATTGTCTTTATATCTCAGTCCTGTAAGTGTCTAATGTGGGCATCCCTGATTGGAGGGCAGTTTGCCTCCATGGAATTATTCAGGGAACTCATGCTTAAATGCTCCAAAATGTTTATGACACAATCCCTTCTTCTCACATTACTTTGGTAGGGACTGATCACGTGGACAAACCTGATATATATCTGACTTGGTGGCTACCTCCCAGAATTGACACTATGCTGTGAAATAGGGCAAATTGTTGGTGGAGTTAGCTATCAATGAAACAGAAGATTAAAACTGTGAATACCCCAAAGATAATACATGTGATGCTATTTAATAATGAGGTTATAATAAGGGAGCTTCAAGATTATACAGGGAAGGTGTTAAGAGCATGACTACATGTGTGCAAAAGGTTTGAGCTGTGTCCAACATCTTTCACTCTTCTGACTAGTTATGTTTTAGAATCTTGCTTACTTCAATCCCCATCTGATCATCTGAAAGTCTTGAATCCAAGGCAACATTTCCTGGGCCCCATTTACTAATATCTTGTTCTCAACTATATATTTACTAAAAGCTTCACTTGGACTGTCTTTCATTTTGAGGGAAAGACTTCCTGCGTTTGTTACTTCAGATGGAAGTAACAGCCTCACTATTTCCTAGTTAGTGGTTGATGCCCTATCAGTGTTTAATTGATTAATTCTAAATTCCAAGATACAGTTAAAATCAATACTGAAAATTGAGTGTAATTTAAATCATAATCCTGGAGTAAATTTCAAAATTATCCATAAGAGAACATAATGGGGTTCAAAGATTACCATTTTAAATAATCATGTTTAAGATCTGATAGCATGAAAAGAAGATCTAATTATTTTTAAAGGAATTTTCAAATCTGAAACAATTGTAAATTAGAAGCGCCTATGATTTAACTATCACAGGAGATATACAAGTAGACTTTCAAGCATTACTTAGTATTGACACTGTAACCTATTTTTAAATTTCTACTATACCTTTTTAATATCCATTTTAATGATTGACTATTAACAAATCTGGCTGAAATTCTTCATGCTGTAATTGAGCTCATTTCTTCTTGTGCTCTTCTGCAGAAGCAATTGCTGGTTATGATATTTAGCCCATTTACCTTTATCATTGCTCATATGCTTTTCTCTTATGGATAATTTTGAAATTTTCTCCAGGATTATGATTTAAATTACATCCAATTTTCAGTATTGATTTTACCTGTATCTTGGATTTTAGAATTAATCAAGTACTTTACTTATTACTGTCAATTTTTAAGGAATAATATTAGCTTTCTAATTGACAGTAAGTTTGCTTTTGAAAGCCAGTAAAAATTCAGGAAGTTAATAAGAGTATGAGTGAAAGTAACAGAGTAGTGGGAAGACCTCTATGCCCTGCATGTGGACTTTCAAAGGAATACTGCATGTAAATGTGAAAAACTAAATGAAGTTTGTAACCTACAGTATATTGCTACAGATTCCATTTTTAAACTCATATAATTAACTGTGCCACTCATTAACTTTACAGAGTCCTTTAAAGTCTTGTTACTTAACCAGAGCCTCATGCTAGTTAATTACGGGAAATATAAGGCAAAGGTTTTTTTTTTTTTTTTTTTAGTATAATTCATTCTGGTGCCTTAAAGCACTTAACATACAGGGTTTGCAAAATTAGCTGCACTTGTCAGATAATTTTTAAGCAAGATTCTAAAAATTAGCACATGGTGAATCTTCCCACTTAGGTTTGGGTCAACTCTGAAAGAGTGGCTCATTGAAACCATGGTGTGCTCCAGAACATGAGAATTCACTGAGGACAGAAAATGTTAATATATTACTCCCTGTAAATGAAAGTTTAGAAAATAAGATGACAAGAACTGTACAACTATGGAAATAAAGGAGCTCACACACTGAGCTGGACCACCAGGTGAGACGATTTTCCTGAGTATCATTTAACCAAGAAAATTCATTCCATACCACAATGATAAAAGGGTTCACAGTAGGTTTTTTTAATTTGTTGTTTCTTAAGAATTGATTTCTGAAACCATGCTGAAATGTGGTGGATTAGAAAACAGAAAACCTGAATTCTAGGCCAAATTTGAAATCTATCATCCTGCACATACTTGGTGTGAGAACTGTGTGAGATAGATCTAGTACTGATCCAGGTATGAGATTGAGAACCCTTTCAATTTCATTGTATCTCTTTGTGGAAGCTCTAAAGGATCTGCTCCTGATGGTGGCACTGGGTTTATCTGATGTGAACAGTATTTCCTTGGGTCTGTGCCACTTCATGCTGTGGAACACTATTTTGAGACCAGGATCGATTCCTTTACTCGCTATTTTATCCACCTCATTGCTGACCACAGTTCTTCCAAAATGTCCAGAAAAATGTTTATTGACTTTGAATGTTTGGTTTCAAATGAAAATGAAATTGTTGCCCTAACTTTGCTTTTTCCTTTGTGGTATTAGGTAGAAAAGGCTGTTCAGAACAGAGGAAAGTCTGGCTTAGAAAACAACAACTTTAGAAAATCCAAAAGGATGTGTGTGTATGTTTTTTCTTCCTATGTAACAATAGTGCTATGCAGCATAGCAGTACCACTCCGTTCAGTTTCCCAGATTGGATTTCAGCGTGTGTGTGTGTGTGTGTGTGTGTGTGTGTGTGGAAAGGGGTCTTCCCCCACACACCACCAAATAATTCTTGAACACGAGCAGGGTGCCAGAGAACTGAACTCCTGATGCTGTCTGCCCAGAGACAGCACCAGATAGATCCTCAGGTTAAGGGCTCTGTTCTATGAGACTGCCCTCCACCCCCAGTGTAGACACTGGTCACATGCCCCAGGATGTTCCCTAGCTACAGATTGGAGGTTCCCACACCTCCCCTTTAAGTTCCATTAATTTGCTAGAGTAGCTCACAGAACTCAGGAAAACACAAATTTACCTGTTTTATAAAAGATACTTTAAAAGATACAAGTTAACAGCCAGATGAAGAGAGACACAGGGCAAAGTCCCAAATAAAGGAGCTTCTGTCCTGGTGGAGCTTGGGGCTTGGTTTCGTGGCATGTGGAGGAGTTCTGGTTCCCCAAATGTGGGAGCTCTCGCTGACAAAGAAGCAGGATCCAAGAGAGCAATATGCTCTTCTCAGGGGTTTTTGCGAGGGCTTCATTGCATAGTCATGATTGACTAAATTATTGTACACTGGCTGATTCAACCTCCAGCCCCTGCACTTGGGTGGGGCCCAAAAGTCTCTGATTAACATGACAAGACACCCATTTTACTTTTAAGACTCTGCAGTATCTCTAGAAACTGAATGAAGACCATTTGGTCGTCTGAAGACCAAATACATATTTCTTATGACTCATTATATCGCAATGTGGAATAGGAAATAAAAATTTGACCAAGCAAGTCTTTCAACCTTCCCTTGAAATAATAACAATTATATCATAGCTCTGAGTTTGTGGATCTCCTTGAAATTTATTCATTATCATTGTAGTCACAATGTGTGGAAAGGAGAGGTAAGGGAACATTGTCCTTTGTGGGCCTCACTTCACTAATTCATTTTATGTATTTTGCTGCTAATCTGAACCAATTTAGTTTCATAGCTTACAGTAAAGGCATATTTTAAAATTTAGTGGTTTATTAGGCACAGTGACTACAAGCATCTTTTTTGTAGAGGGGAAGGTACAGAGAAGTAATGTGTTCCTTTATAAGAAATTGATCCTACTTTGTTTCAAATTTTGAGACATTTGGAAGTTCAAAGTAGAACCTACTTGGAGTGGGTTGGGAAGAGTAAGAGAGAGAGAAGAGAGGAATGGAGGGAGGGAGAGGGAGAGAAAGAAAGAATGAATGAATGAATAAGGAGAGAATTTTCATGAACCCAGTCAATAAACAGGTATTTATTTAGAACTTACTAATCAACAAATCACTTTCTACAGATGGTGGAAAACAATAAACAATGAAGGACAAGACAGTAATATTTATCACATTATTTTGGACAAGGTCTTTAGTTCATTGTTCTATTTGCTATCTTATTTGATAAGATCATCTGACCTCTGTTCAGATGGAAGATATTATCACTTCCACATCACTTATGAGAAAATTGGTGCTCATGAAGTAACTTTCTTAAGGTGACTGTCATAAGGGAAAAAGAGGATTAGAATTCAGATCTGTTCTCTTCAATGTCCATGCATTCAACTACACTGTGCTCACTCCCTAGTTAATAATTTAAGAATTTAACCATATATTCAGGCTTATCAGCAGGACTTCATTTGAGCTGTGTATTCCAGAGGCTATAAAAGAGTTAAAGCATCTCTGAGGAGAGCTTCTATTTCTCCACACATGATTGGGCAAGTTTGAGGTAGAAATGTGGTGCCGATGAATATCATCTTATCCAAGCCATCACTGGTGACCTTTGTACTTCTTTTCTTGGCATCTCTTCCTCCAGATCCTCTATCTTTTTTGTACCAATAAAAACAGAAAAGGGTAGATGTCAGGATGCATAGGGCTTCAGTCCCTGTATTAACTGTATTTCATTTTAACTGTTTTTATTTAAAAAAAATACATATGCATAGTTAAAACATACTTCAAGATAGAACAAAAAAATCAGCAGGCTCCTGTTCCATTCCTCCTGGGTCCTGAATCCCATCAGCTGTTTTAGCCATTTCTTTTGGTGTTTCTTCCTTCTCCCGCTCCCCCCACCCCCTTAATAACAGACTTACACAGCTACATCTTCTTTTATGCACTGTTAACTTCTCTCCATGGAAGTTGAGGATTTGGTTCTCAGTCTTCCCCTACATAAACCCTTCCTCCTAGCCACCAATAAAATTATATTACAACCTTTGGTAAAATCATTGTACTATGTTTACACTTTTACATTTTGCTCACAGCTGAGCTACCTATATTATAATTTCATTTCTTTTCTTCTGAATCTTTCCATTTTCCTTGGAGTTAATGTTTGTAGTGCTAATTTGGAAAGGTTCCACTGCTAAAAAAAAAAGACCAAAATGGCAGTGGCTTGAAAGATGGGAGTTTATTCTGCAACAATCTGAACAAGCAGTCCAGAGCTAACATGACAGTTCCAGTGACAGGGACACAGACTCTTTGTCTTGCTGTTTTGCGAGATTTAATACCTGCTTCTGCTTCATGGTCTAAAAACGCTCCACTAGCTTGTCTGTCATGTCTGTTTTTTTTTAAAGTGGGAAGGTGAGAAGAGGATGCGGAGAGCACAGAAGTTGTAAACATCACATACCATTTGCCAAAATTTAGACTCATGGCTGCACATAACTGCCAGGAAGATGAGAATATAGTCTAACTAGTATAGCTACATGTCCAGCTAAATTTGGGGATTTTATAATAAAGGAACAAGGCAGAAGGTGTAAGATAAATTCCAACCGAAATAAGCAGGTGAAGAGATGCAACATAGAGCCAGGCAGTTTATTTGAACACAATTCCCGGGCGAGGGTCACCATTCTATGGAAATTGAGGCTGGGGAAGTCACACTTAGCAGGGCAGGCAGCAAGTTTTTAAAGAAGGCAGGGGAAGGGAGAGCAAAGGTATACAGTGGTGTGAGGATTGGCTCACCTAGGGTACATGGGGGTCTCTCATTGGCTTTTAGCCAGGTATTGTAAAGTCACCACTACTCTTCTAGCTTGCGGGAGGGCTCTAGTTAGGAATGTTGTCTGTCAGACTCTGGAATGTTGTCAGACTGGAACCTGTTGTTCTCTCTGCCTTGTTTTGTGAGGCCTGAACTTGTTCTGCAGGCTCACACCTTCCCCTGGTGCCTCCAGCCTTACATTTCAGCCTTTTGGTCATAATGGGCACTGACTCAATCTGGCTACTTCTGGCTGACAAGGGGCATCATGGCGGGGGGGTGGTTAAGGCTGGTTGATGGCTGAAGGAGGCTCAGTCAGGAGGGGCAAGTATTTGTGCAGCAACAGTTGACTGACCTTTATGTGTGATATTTCTGCCATGCACCATTGAAGGAACTTGAAAACACCTGGGGCAATTAAGAGTAAACCACAAACTATTATGAAGGGGCCCAGCAGAGGCATTAGCCAGGCCATCAAGGGGGACTGAAGCCACCCATAAGGGCTGCTTTCAGGTACTCATGTTTTGTGGAGGTCTTTTTGTAGTTCTTGTAGTTTTTTTATGCTTTGTTCTATGACCCCAGACTCATTGATATAGTAGCAGCATTCTTCCTGCAAGAAAATAGAGGTTCTGCCCTTTTCTGCAGTAAGCCAATCTAGAGCCCGCCTATTCTGAAGGGTGACTTGGGCAAGGGAAGTAAGCTGCTGCTGGAGGGAAATGAGAGGTTGAGATTTCTCCCAGGATCAGGCTCACTCTATCATGTAATGCTGCTAGTTGACTTGCGAGACTTTGAGAGCTGACTAGGCTATGGTCTAATGCTCCTGCTCCAGTGGCGGCCACAGCTACTGCGGTGACCAGACTTACTCCTACTAGTATGGGTAGGAAGAGAGCCCTCTTTTGCCTAGCTCCTGGATACATAGACCATTCATCTAGCACCTGCTTTACCTCAGGTTTGTTGTATAACATCAATTGGGGAACTAGCATCACTGAAAAGCAGGGCCCTACCGTGGTGCTGCTGATACACTGGGTAAGGTTTTCTGTTGCACCAGAAAAACTCACCCCCTTGAAGGGAGATTGGAATGTCTATGGTTACCCGTCATCATCATTGGCTTCCCATTGACAATTCTGAGATGGAACGCTGGGTCAGATAGCAGGTCAGTGGGGACAATGGTTCCTAGCGCCATTTTCTGGTGGTCCCAGACTTACGTCAAGCCTCAGGCTTAAGAATCATTTTCCACATCGGTACCTTACTTAAAGGGAGGCCACAGTCTTTTTCAGAAGTTTACTGGTTGAGCCTGGAAAAAAACTAATGGGAACTGCTGTCACCAGGGGGTGCAGAGGAAACAATCAGACACATTGCTGAGGATATGTGAAGCATTAAGAAACTGCACTGTTTCTCCAATGACTCCGGCCCAGGAAAGGGGTGCTCCTGCTGGTCGTAGGGAGTGGGGGTAGGGGTCCAACTGAATCTTCTGTTTTAGTGTCTGTTCTGTTTGTAGAATATTACTTGATACCTGTGCCTGGGTGTTTAGAACTTCTGTGAGAGTGGGATTTACAGTGGTCCATTCTCTCTTAATGTATACTGTGCCCTGTGGGGAGGCTTGGTAACTATCATATAGCTTGCCTTGTACTCCTTTTTTCCAGCATGGATTCCATGGGTCACTAATGGTAATGTATAGCTTATCTTGCATTCTGAAGAACATGTTGTCAGAGACTCCTCTTGCTGTTTTTTCTACTGCATGAACTCTACATGTGTCTAATTCAGGATAACATCCCCCATACATGTCGGACTGGAAAATACATGTATGAGAGATATGGTCAAATGGAAAGCACAGTGTAAGGTTTGAGAAAGTGTTTAAGATGTCTGTGTGTACCTGAATCTGAAGCGGTGCCTGACAACCCACAAGTGGGCAACTTTGGGTGTCTACTTCTTGGTTGATTCTGCAAAGAGTTAGTTGGAGCTTAAACTTCCATGCAGAATAACTCTGCCTGGAGACTACCGGGCTATTCATCTGGCTGGTTGTACTTGACATAACTAACCCACAGCTTAAGAGGACCCACCTCACAAGACACCCAATCATCGTGTCTGGGTGCCCGTTTGAGCCTAGAAAGGTGATACCAGGAGGAATGCCTGTGTAGTTTAACTGCTGAGGGCGTAGTGAGGATTACTGTATAAGGCCCTGTCCAGGGGGGTTGGAGAGATTTTGGCTGGAGTTCTCTTAGGAGTACCTTGTCTCCTGGTTGAAGGATTGCTGTGTCTCCTGGGTTATTGGAAGACGTAGGTTGGGGTAGGAGCTGGTCTGTGTGTTCCCTAAGAAGATGCCTCAACAGTGTAAAGTAAGGAAGGTAGGAGGCCAAAGGAGGAGAGGTAGTAGGCAGGCCTGTGTTTAGTAAGAAGGGCCTGCCATACATCAGCTCAAATGCCCTTAGTCCAGCCAATCCCCGGGGGGCAGCGTGCAGCTGTGTGAGAGCGATGGGGAGAAGATCGGGTCACGAGAGCTTTACCTCTAGAGACAGCTTAGTTAGTTGGTCTTTTAGGAGACCGTTAGTCCTTTCAACCATACTTGACGATTGGGGGTAATAGGGTATATGGATGTTCCAGGTGATGTTGAGAGCCTCGGCTGTTAGCTGAGTAACCCAAGAGACGAAAGCAGGCCCGTTGTCCAACTGTAGTGAGGTAGGCAGGCCAAAGCGGGGGATGATATGCACCATCAATGTCTGTGCCACTACTGAAGCTGTTTCCTGGCTGATGGGGAAGGCTTTAATCCACCCTGAAAAGGTATCAAACAAAACTAGTAAATACCGGAGCTTTTTATGCTTAGGCATATGGATGAAATCGACCTGCCAGTCCTGTCCGGGGATTGTTCCTCTCATCTGGTGGAGGGCCATCCGGGTCTTCAGAGCACCTTCAGATGAGACGTGATGACAAGTAGTGCAGGTTTGGTGCACCTGATCTATGGCCTTGGGGAGACCATAAGGGGCAAATATGGGGGAGAGAAACCGATGCATGGCCTCCGGCCCAATGTGTAGAAACTGATGAATTTTGGATATGACATCTCTGCCTTTGGCTTGGGGGAGGGCAATTCATCCCCCGAGGTATATCTGTCCCTGATCTCCCAACATCCCCCCTTGATGTAGAAGCAGTCGCCATTCGTCATCGGGGTATTGGGGCAATAGAGAGGGGGAAAGAAACAGCACAGAGAGTTGGCTAGAGCTGGATGTTGACTGTCAGGCCATGGCATCGGCCAATGCATTACCTCTGGTTACTGGATCATTTCCAGTCTGATGTCCCTTACAGTGCATGATGGCCACCTATTTGGGGTCTTGTAGGACCTGTAGCAGGTGACTGATAGCCCTGCTGTTGGTGATTGGGGTTCCCTTAGTGGTAAGGAAGCCCCTTTCCTTCCAAATTGCAGCATGAGTGTGTGTAATTAGGAAAGCATATTTAGAGTCAGTATAAATTGTGGCCCTCTTCTTGGCTGCCAGCTGTAGTGCCCGGGTAAGAGCCACTAATTTGGCTTTCTGGGAGGTGGTCCCAGATGGGAGTAGGTTTGTTTCTATCACCTGCAACAGAGTCACCACTGCATAGGCTGCCCTTCACACCCCATCACTCCCCTTCACCGAGCTTCCATCTATGAAAAAAATCATCAGGGTCTTTGAGGAGCATGTCTTGTAGGCCCTCTCTAGGTTTTCTAAGAGCCTCTACAATCTCTACACAGGAATGAGTGGGCTGATCCACGTGATCACTGACAGGAAGCAAGGAGGCTACGTTAAGGGGTGGAGAGACTTGTAGGGTTACCTGTGGATGTTCAATAAACAGAAGGTGGAATTCCTGTACTCTTGAAAGACTCAAGGAGGCCAGGGATTTATGACTCAAAAGATCCTGTAACCAGTTTGGAGAACACACAGTAATGGGCTGTTGGAGAGTTAATTTCAGGGCTTCTCGGGCCAGACTTCCCACAGCTGCCAGGGCTCGGAGGCAAGGCTGCCACCCTCTGGTGGTGGTGTCCAACTGTTTGGAGAGATAGGCAATGGGACAGCGCCCCAGCCCCACTGGCTGTACCAGCACTCCGGTGGCCACCCCAGCCCTCTCTGCTGTATATAGGGTAAAGGGCTTAGTTAAGTCAGGGAGCATTAATGGGGGGGGGGGGATGAGAGCAATGCATCCTGCAATTGATTGAAAGCAGAAGCTACTTTGGTGGGTGAAGTTAGTGGCCCAGTAGGAGTCTCTGTGGCAACCGTATAGAGCGGTCTGGCCAGAAGAGCAAAGTTAGGCACCCATTGTCTGAAAAACCCCACCAATCCTACAAAGGATAGTATCTCAGCTCCTTATGTAGGTGGCAGGAGAGCTTTAATCACAGCTGCTTGGTCCGCTGTTAGGGCTTTAGTGGTGGGAGTTAGCCCGAGGTATTTAAGCTGGGGTAGAGACAGCTGTGCTTTGGCAGGGGATACCCTTTATCCCATGTCTGCCAGGAAATTAAGAAGGGATGTGGTGTCCAGAACTGAGGCTTCTTTTGAGGGGCTGCAAAGTAAAAGATCATCCACATATTGGAGGAGAGTACTCTCACCATTGAATGTCACGAGAGGTCCTCTACCAGGGCCTGTCCAAAAAAGATGGGGGCTATTTCTAAAACCCTGATGTAGAACTGTCCAGGTCAATTGTCTAGATTGACAGGTGTCAGAGTCTTCCCACCTAAAGGCAAATAGTGGCTGCGAGTCTGAATGGAGAGGTATAGTGAAAAAGGCATCTTTAAGGTCCAGTACAGTAAAATGAGAGGTACTGGAAGGGACCTGAGACAGAAGAGTATATGGGTTAGGCACTACTGGGTGTAAAGGAATAACAGCCTTGTTAATTATTCAGAGGTCTTGAACGAGGCGATATGCTCCAGAAGGCTTTTTTACCAGCAAGATGGGAGTATTGCATGGAGAGTTAGCTGGCACTAAAAACCCCTGCAAGAGCAGACGATTAACAATAGGCTGTAGTCCCCTTCAGTGAGCCTGTGAAATAGGAAATTGAGGCTGAGAAGGGAAGCGGGATGGATCTTTAAAGCGTATTAAAACCAGGGTGTGGTGGCTTGACACCACAGGGGTGGAGATGTTCCACACTACCGGATTGACAGCAGTCCAGGAGGTTGGGAGACTCAGGTCTCTGTCATCGAACTCCCCTTCGCCAACTTAAGCAATGAGGGAGTCTCTAGTGTCCCGTAAACATTTAAAAGGTGGGAGGGAAATAGAGGCTCCTAACTTATAGAGCAAATCCCATCCTAACAGAGGGGTAGGACAGGAAGGCATGACCAGAAAGGAATGGGTAAATGGGATGCCTTGGAAGGTGCAGGCCACTGGGCCCATCTCTAAAGGCTTGGAGAGGGTTCCCATGACCCCCAACTATGGAGACCTTGGCAGGGTTTAAAGGCCCTTTAAAGGAGGAGAGAACAGAGTAGGTAGCCCCCATGTCCACCAAGAAGGAGATGGGCTTACCCGCTACCCACAGATTGGGGTGTCTGAGTCCAGGCATCTTCAATCTTTGAGGATGCCCATCAGGTCTGAAGGGTAGTCTTTTGATGGCATCTGCCCCCCACAGAGCTCTGCTGCCAGAGGAGGACCACCCCTGGTGGACAGCCCACTTTCCAATGATCTCGCTTACTGCAGTTGGGGCATGGTCTAGTCGGTCTGTGTGGTTGGTTGGGGCATTTCCATGCCCAGCGCCCTTTGCTGCACCAAAAGCAAGGGCCCAGAAGTTTGAGTTGATCTTCAGGGACACCCTAACGATCTCCATGAGCCGGCCACAGAGCAGCTGTTATGGCACGTGTCTGTTCTGCCATTCAGGCAGCTGACCTCCTCTTGCTCTCGTCCTCTCGGGCATGGAAAACTTTAAATGCCATATCTACCAGGTCTCCTAGAGGGGTCTGGGGACCAACCTCAGCCTTTTTAAGCTTGCACCTGATGTCGGGAGCTGACTGAGTTATAAAATGCATGGCCAGGAGAGAGGAGCCTAACACTGAGGCTGGGTCAATCTTAGTAAAAGCCCCTAGTGTTTCCTTGAGGCACTTGAGGAATTCTGATGGATTTTTGTCAGGTTTCTGGATAATTTCTCTAAGCTTATCATAATTGATAGCCTTTTGGGCAGTTGAGTTCATACCTGCCAATAAGTAGTGAACCATGCAATCCTGGCATGCTTCACCCTTGGGAGAATTATAATCCCACAGGGGTTCTTATAGAGGAATAGCTTCTCTGCCCATAGGTTCCTGCTCATCTGTGGCATGGGCCTCATTGGCAGGGTGTTGTGCCACTGCCATGACATGGTCATATTCCTCCAGGGTTAGAGTGGATTGGAGGACTACATGTACATTGTGCCAGGTGAGCTTGTAAGCTCGAGTGAGATATTTAAACTGTTTAGTGAACATTACAGGGTTGGAGGAAAAGCACCCCAATCGCTGTTCTACTTGGGACAAGTCTGCCAGGGAATAGGGAATATGAACCTGCACTATCCCCTTCAGCCCCCGCTACCTTCCTCAGAGGAGCCATCACATGAGCTTGAGATCACTGTGACTTAGAGGGGGTTACAGGAGGGCTAGATCATTTGAGTGCCAGCCACAGCAAATAAGATGGTGGTGGGTTTGAAGGAGGGGATGGAGGAGGCGACCTTGGTAGCAGGGGATACAACCTGGGAATTGATGCAGAACTTGAAGGCAGGGGACTAGGATATGGGGGAGTTTTATCTGTTTTATCCAAAGTGGAGTCAGCACCTGTGGAGCAAGATAATGGCACAACTGGAAGAGAAGGGAAACAAGGTGGAGGAGAAACTGGAAGAGAAGGGGAACAAGGTGGAAGAGAGACCAGAAGAGAAGGGGAACAAGATGGATGACACGAGCATTGAGGAAGGGAGCTGGCCCCCATGGTGGGCCTGGAGGAGTGGGAAGGGGGGTAGCCAAGATCTTCCACTGAGTCCTTCAGAGAAGAGCCTCCCAGTAATAGGAGCGGTAGAGATCAGTAGTCCTTGGCAGATGCCTGGGCCAACAAAACTTGGGAAGAAGTACACTTAACACACAGATCTGGGTGGACGCGCAAAGTCCAAAAAGCCTGCACATATGGGATTTCACCCCACTTTCCACTCCGGTGGCAATAATTAGTCAAGTTGGTGAGGAGGCCAAAATTGAAAGTTCCCTCAGGGGGCCAGTGAGATTGGTTGTCCAAGGGATACTGAGGCCAGGCCTGAGAGCAAAGGAAGACTAGCTTCCATTTGTGAACTTCCTGAGACAAATATAGAGTAGCTAAATTAGAAATGAGACACCACAATGGGGTCTGAGCCTCCGCTTTTGAGGGCTGGTTCCCCATGTCTGTGTCACCCCCTCCTAACTAATCCCACTGAGATGAGTGCCCAGCATCCCAAGCATGCCAAGTCAGGGGAGATGGCCTGGGAGCCTGGGTGAGGGACATCTCCCAAACCGCAGGGCCAGGGGCAGGCCAGATGCCTGCAGAGGGTGGGCTGGATGCCTAGGGGCCAGATGCCCTGACTTGGATGTAGCTACAATTTTGAACAGACCAGGTGAAATGGAATTAGGAAAGGAAACAGACTGGGGGAAACTGAGGGACTCACCGGAAAATAGCCCACACAGCAAAGAGCAGGCTGAGGTCCTGGGTTGGGGAGGGAGGGGGTAGGGCTGCCGGTGGCCAGTTAGGGCCCCATGCTCATGCTCCCTCCCAGGTTTTGGCACCAAATGTAAGATAAATTCCAACCAAAATAAGCAGGCAAAGAGAAGCAACATAGGGCCAGGCAGTTATTTGAACACAATTCCCGGGCGAGGGTCACCAGTCTACAGAAATGGAGGCTGGGGAAGTCACACTTAGCAGGGCAGGCATCAAGTTTTTAAAGAAGGCAGGGGAAGGGAGAGCAAAGGTATACAGTGGTGCGGGGATTGGCTCACCTAGGGTATGTGGGGGTCTCTCATTGGCCTTTAGCCAGGTATTGTAAAGTTACCACTACTCTTCTAGCTTGGGGGAGGGCTCTAGTTAGGAATGTTGTCTGTCAGACTCTGGAATGTTGTCAGACTGGAACCTGTTGATCTCTTTACCTTGTTTTGTGAGGCCTGAGCTTGTCCTGCAGGCTCACACCTTCCCCTGGTGCCTCCAGCCTTACAGAAGGGATATTTGGAAATAGTAACTGTCTCCACTACCTTGATTCCCACTCAGTTTTTTTAAAAAATTCTTCCTCTACTATGGCATCAAAATTGTCTATTCTGCTGTTACCTCTATATCCTAGTTGCCAAATCCTATACCTCTTTTCAGTTGACAGGGCACTTCTATCACTGATTTTTGTTCCCGAATTCTATTGACTATAAATTTCCTCAGATGCCCTATTAAAGTTTACAATTCTTCTTCCTTTTTATTTGGTTTTATAATTGTGAGTGAGGCAAGATTTAAAATTAATGAATGAGTCTATTGTCTAATATCTCTATACACTTTTATTTGTAGATGACTAGTATACAATGTCCAATAAAGTTTTCAAAACTACATCTTGATTTCAGTAATTATAGTCACTTATAGCAGATCTTGCATATGTTTTTTCTTTCATCATAGAATATATTATTAATATTATAGAGCTCAGATTCTGTTTGCTCTCTAAATGCTGTCATATAATAAATAAATATCTTACCTGGAGTTGAATTATCTGTCATCTTCTGTTGCTGACATTAACTATCAAAGCTAGTTGACATAATATCTTTTTAAGGTTTGGCAAAAAAGTCCTGTCTTAAATAACATTTTAATAATCTGAGCACAAACCATTGTCTTGTGATATGACTTAAGATCTAATTGACCCTTTGAATAGAAAGAATATTATCTGCTAAATCTTTGAGACTCTAGTTAGAAAATGTTATTGCAATATTCACAACAGTATAAGCAGAAGGAAATATTCTTATGTGGGAGTTGATGTTCTTGATCATATTCTGTTCACATGTGATTCAGAATGGAAAAACTTCATTCAACACCTCATTTACTGTTTAGTATTTGTTGCTTTCAGTGTCTGAAATTTTATGAAATTCTACCTAAACCTCCACCCAATTAGCTGCTAAGTGTTCATGGTAAGCCTTGGAAACAGTTAAGAAAAGTAAGGCTAAACTTGATTTACTCCAAACAATGAAGAGAGATTAGGATTGAATGAGGAGCTGTTACAGTAGGCTTTATCTTTTAAAAAATTGAAATGTAGAAAAAATTCAGAATGTTGCACAAAAGAAAACATAATCCTCAATGATTTTTCAATATGAACATTTCTATAAACATCATCAGGTCAAGGTTAAGACCCTGCCAGCCCACTAGAGGCTGTCTTAGTGCTTCTATTGAATTGCTTTGCCACCTTCCTTAAATATAATCACAAGAGTTACTTTGATGTAATCACACCATTGTTTTTCTTGATAGTTTTACCATCTATGTGTGTATCCTGAGTAACCCCTGTGTATAATCACTCTTGTTGAACTTACTTTATGTTAATGTGTGAAGCACACACCATTCTTTTCTACCTTCTTTTGTTCCACATTGTTTATGATATGTTACCTCTATATCCTAGTTGCCAAATCCTATACCTCTTTTCAGTTGACAGGGCACTTCTATCACTGATTTTTGCTGTGAGAAGATGTGACTTTTTAAATTTTTGGTGCTGTATAGCATTTCATTGTATGAATATACCACATTTTAATTATCAAGTCTATTGCTGATGAGTTTTTGAGTTTTTTGAGTTGGGAAAATTAAGGATAACACTGCTATAAACATTCTTGTGCATCTCTCTTGGGTCACACGTGCTTACCTTTCTGATGCGAACATACCTAGGAAAGCAATTATTGTATCTTAGAGTTATGTCTACCTCCAACATTGTAGATATTGCAAAAATGGTTTTCCAAAGTGGTACTGATTTGATAGTAACTACATTAGTTGGGGTAAGGATTTAATAATGTGAGTAACTGTTGAACCACTATGTTGTGTACTTGAAGCTAATATAAATTACATTTCGATAATATTTCAATACAACAAAAACAAAAATAAAAACAAAGTGCTACTGATTTATATTCACACCAGCAGTAAAAGAGAGTTCCCACTGCTTCACGTTGTTACCAATACTTGTGATTGGGAATATTTTCAATTTTAGCCAATTAACTGGGTGTCTAGTAGTGTTTCATTGTAGCTTAATTAGCATTTCCCTGAAAATTAATGAGCTTGAGCACTTTTCCATATGATTATTGGAAATTTGGCGGTCTTCTTTGTTCAAACGCCTTTTAAAGGCCCTTAACCCTTTTTCTATTGCGTTGCTTATTTGTTTTTCTTAATTGTAAGAAATTCAATTGTCTGTGTTGCAAAAATCCTCTCCAGCTTTCTGGCTTGCCTCTTTACTCTCTTAATAGGAATTTTGATGAATAGAAGTTCTTAATTTTGATGTTCAATTTATCCCTTATTTATGTTTAGTACCATTTGAATTCTTTTAAGAAATGTTTCCCTCTGCTGAGTTATTGATGTTATATTACCATGTGCTTTCTTTTAGGAGTTTTATTGTTTTATCTTCCATATTAGACCATTTAAAAATAGAGATATCCAATTGTCCTAACTCAGATTAATTATTGATCTTTACTCCACGGCTCAGCAATAAGAATTTTCTCATAATTCAACCATCCATATATTAATATTCATGGGCACTTTGCTTCATTCTATTTATCTGTTCATCTTTGTACAATACTACATAATCTTAATTACTGTAGCTTTATTATCAGTTTTGCTTTCCAAAAGAAATGTCCTCCCACCTTGTTCTTCTTCAAGAGTGTCTTGTTCTTCCTTTAGCATTTTCATATACATTTTGAAATTAGTTTGTTAAGTACAACTAGGAAATCTGTTGAAATTTTTATTAGGACTGCATTGAATTATACAAAATATGTCCTTCTTTCCTAGTTTGTCTATGACAGTCCTTGTTTAAAGCTATAGTCCCGGAATCCTGTCTAGTTTAGTATTTGTCTGAAGTTTTTCATCTTTTACTTGTTATTGCTGAATTATAATAGGCAGGGAAAGTTTTGCTAGACCTCTACTTTTTAATCCCAGTTTCTGCATTGTCTCATCTAAGAGAAGATGAAATAGATATATGCACATTGAACAGAATTCTCATTTTCATATGTGGTTAAATTTGGAATAAACAACAATGATCTGCCTCTCTTTTTTCAACTAATTTTTGTCTCAATGTTACTAATATGTCTCATTCAGAGACAAAAAGCAGGGTGCTTATGGATAAAATGAAGTAAACTTAAACACGAACAGTAAGGGGTAGCTGACTCATTCTGACCCAAGATGGTGGCAGGAAAATCATACCGCCTGGCTTTTTTGTCTCTCTGGTCACTCACTGTGCCTATGGTGTATTTAACAAATTCTGCCTTATGAATATATCTGTCAAAAAATTGTTCTGAGAAGAGGCAAAGTCAATACCTTTGAAAATGTTTGGTAAGAGGCATGACCAATTCTGTGCCCACAGATTTGGACCAATTCCTTGAAAGACAATCTGCCATAACTCACTCAGAGAGAAATGAGAAATCTAAATAGGCCTGTATATATCAGAGAAATTGAATCAATAGTTAATAACCTTCTAAAACAGAAGGTACCAGGTCCAAATGGGTTCATAGGTGAATTCTACCAAACTAAGGGAGAAGTTACACCAATTCTGCACAATCTTTTCCAGAAGGCAGAAGCAGAAGGAATACATGCTAACTTATTCTATGAGGCCAGCATTACTCTAACACCAAAATCAGACAAAGATATTCTTAGAAAACTATAAACCAATATCTCATGAATATAGGTGCAAAAAAACCCTCAATAAAATATTAGTATATCAAATGCAATAGTATATAAAAAGAACTGTGTATCATGACCGCACAGATATACCATAGGTATGCTTGACCAGTTCAACATTCAAAAATCAATGAATGTAATCCATTCCATCAACAAGCTAACACTCATAAATAAACATTTGTTTAATGCCTCTTTCACTGGACTGAGATTAATATGGTTACCCTACCTATCAAGTAGGCAGAATTGACAACTTAATGATCCTGAGACTTTAAATTCTTGAAAATAACTTTTCCCTCTACTTAGGTAGAGGCTGTGGAAACAGTAGCCTAGCAGTATGCCAGTTACATCATCAAGTAGTTTGGCTTCAGGTAAGTATCCTGACTATAGGAACTTCAGTTTTCCCCACAACATGTTAGTTTTGGTAACCTTTATTTTCTTTAATAATTTTCATTTCTCTTAAATAATTCAATTTGTGTGAAATGTTTCTTTTTATCTTTTCATGTCCACAGGGTCTTTAGTGTTGCTCCTCTTTCATCTATTTTATTGTAATTTATTTTATCATTCTCTCCAGGTTTTTATCAATTTTGGTCATGTGACATTTCTGATCTTCTCTAATATATGTTTCTTTTCTCTTTCATAGTTTTCCTTATTAGTTTCTTGTGCTTTTAAAAATCTTATTTTAGTCTCCTTTCCAAACTTATTAGTAGAAAATTTCCTTATTGCTTTCAGCCTTAATTATTTTCTAATATACCCATTTAGGACTATAAACTACCTATCAGTCATAATCTTAGCTGCTTAATTGCATTGTATACGTAGAGTGTGTTTTGTGTGATTTCAATTCTTTAGGTATTTTGAAACCTAATGTTCCAGAAAGTGGTAAACTTTGGTAAATGCCCCGGGGTTTTTGTAAATAAATTTGTTCTGTAGTTGTTGGATGAAATGTTCTGTATTTGTTAACTAAATTCAGAGTATTCTTTAATTGTTTTTACTCTATGTATGTATGTACGTATGTATGTGTGTGTGTTTGTATTTAGCTTGTGTTTTCATAGTGAGGATATATTAAAATTTCAAACTGTTATTCAATATTTTTCCTTTATTTCTGGAAGTGTTTGCTTTTTATGCTTTGAAGCTATAGTATTAGGTGTTTACATATTTGATATTTTATATACTGGCAAATCAAACTTTTTATCATTAAATGTCCTTTATCTTTATTCTTTTTGAATTGATTTCTTTGTGTGATAATTATATTTACATCAGCATTCTTTTGGCTATGATTTGCATGGCATATGTATTTACATTCTTTTACTTTGAACCTTCTTTGTCCTCATAATT
The DNA here is from genome assembly GCF_040802235.1 of Manis javanica. NCBI lineage: Eukaryota > Metazoa > Chordata > Mammalia > Pholidota > Manidae > Manis > Manis javanica. Next base: position 49,708,603 of record NC_133160.1, read on the forward strand.
AAGGTATTTTTTGGTTATTGCCAAGATAGCCTTTTTGCTGAGTCTATGTTCTGTTAATTTTTAAGTTTTAAATTGAATCCAGTTATGAATACTATGATCATTTACATTTTATTTTTAAATTTACTATCAGTCACCCTTCTGTTTTTTTCTTGCCTTTTTGGATTGATTAACTTTTTTCTGTTAAATTGGAAGTTGTATATTCTACCATTTTTTGATATTTATTCTACAGCTTACAACATACACAATTTACTTATCAAAATTTGATATTACAATCAACCCTTGAACAATATGGTAGTTAGGGGCACCAATGCTCCATACAGTCAAAAACCCACATATAAGTTTTGAATCCCTCAAAACTTAACTAATAGACTACTGTTGACTAGAAGCATTACCAATAACATAGTCAATTAACACATATTTTGTATGTTATGTGTATTATATACTGTATTGTTACAAGAAAGTAAGCTAAAGAAACTTTTCTTTCAAATCGTAAAATGTCTCCAGAAATGTTTTCTTAAGTATTTATTGAAAAATATCCATGTATAATTGGATCCACATGGTTTATGCCCATGTTATTAAAGGGTCAACTGTAAGTAGTATTCTCTTCCTATCCTTGACAATGTAAGGACCTTTGACTATCTTCAGTCAATTTGTTTTCCTCTAAATACACACTATTTTTGTTGGGTATTTAATTTTTTTATATTACTTAATCTAAAAAAGATACTGTGTTTATCATAGCATCAACATTGATTTATATATCTATATATTTCTTATCTTCATTATTTTTTATGTCTTCCTATATTTCTAACCTTCCATTTTCATTGATCTATATCAGTTATATCATTAAGTTTTTCTTTCATATGCATCTGCTGCTCATGAATTCTTAATTCTTTGTTTTTATTTGCATGAAATATTTCTATATCATCTTAATTATTGAATATGTATATACATTATTTTGGTACAGAACTCTAAGTTAGCATATATTTTTTAAGCGTATTTTATTTCTTCTAGTTTCCTTTCTTTTTCTGCAGATAAATTAGCTAAAAGCATAACTGTCACTGTTTTGAAGTTAATCCTTTCTTTTCTACCTTCTTTAAGACCTTTTCCTTTATTTAATTTTCTGTCAGTTTGCTATGATGTGTTTTGTTGTAGGTGTCTTTTTATTTATATTGAGTTTGTATAGCCTCTTAAATCTGTGGCTTAGTATCTTCAATCAATTTTGGGAAGTTCTCAGTATTCTTTCAAATAATGCAGTTACACTTTTCTCCTCTTTTTGTTTTACTCAAATTACCCAAAATTATAGACACTTATACTCTATACTACCAGTCTGTTCCCTCTTTTTGGCATATTTCTCTTTTTTTTTTCTTTATGTTTTATTCCACATATTTTCTTCCAACTCATGTTCAAGTTTACTAATTAATTTTTGTAGCTGTTGTTATTTTGCTTTTAAAACCATCCATTGTGTTTTTAGTTTAAATTATCATATTTACTGGTTCTAGAATTTTCATGTGATTTATATTTTATGGCTTCTATTTCTCTGCCAAAATCTGCAATCTTGTTTGTTATCTCTTTTAAGATAACAAGCCTTGTACTTTAAAGTCTATTCTGATATCTGGAGGCTATATTATTTCATTTCTGTTGTTCCTTGTATCTGGAGTGTTTCATCTCCACTGATTTATTGCCTTTTGCCCTTATTTTGCATTTTACAGTGAAATAGTATTTTTGAATTGGAAAATAATTTGGTCCCGGTTGCTACTACTTTCCTCCAGAGAGGATTTATGTAAGCTACTTCCGGGTATTTGATGGCACTGGTAATACAGGAGCGCCTCAGTTCAATTTCAGTCACTTTGATGATTTGAAGGGAAGATGCAATTCCATTGAGGGGCTGTTCACTTCTGGTGCACTGTTACGTCTTACATTGAGCCTTTTCATGTCACTACCTGAAGAAATGGACTACTAATCCCAATTTAGTAGGACCTGGACTCCAATCTCATTCTTCTTTGTGCTGATAATCTATGTAAATAGATTCTTAACTGATCCTCCAGATTCCTTGAAAAAGTGACCCTAAAATCAGGTTTATCTTTTTGGATCTCTTTTCTTCTCTGTATCCTGGCCTTGTAATTTTTTACTCTCTTGTTACAAAGCTTTATAATACATTATTTTTTATATTTTATCAGCTTTTCCAGTTGTCCATAGTAGCAGTATTAATTTACATTAACCAGTCTGTTATTAAAGAAACAGAAGCCTTAGCAGAGATTATTTAACTACTGTTAAAAACTGAACACTGCCCCCCTCCCAAAAAAGCATAAAGTACCACTGATGTTTGTAAATGTAAAAATAAAGTACCTGCAATTTAAAAAATAAGAGATGCAAAAGAAATAAGACATAAAACACAAGCTTACAGGTTTGATTATAACAGAAATATGATTTTAATTAGTTTAGAAATGAAAATACTGGCCTATTAAACCAAATTATTGAAAAGGGCTATGACAGGACTGCCTCAGGAATGACTAGATTTAAAGAGCAAAACACTCACTGTGAAGATGGTACCTCCATCAGCTTTTGTGGTGCACCTTATGCTCTTTAGGTCTTGACTTACCCCCTGCTGACGAGGTCAGTCACCACAGCAGGCACACAGCCAGTGTTGAGTTTATATTTTTAAATTTTGCCATCAAAAGAGCTAAAGAGGGCTCTTCCTCTCATCTTTCCTTCTTCCCACCAATATCCAATAAGAAGCGGCCCAGGAAATGCCTAGAAAGTGCCTGTCTTTGGGTCGTCACTGAGGTAAGTTTCTACAGCCTAGCTTAGAATCTGCACCACCCTTGGACCTATCACTATTGTCAGTCTTCCTAGATTCTTACTGGCCACAGCAGGTGCTGGCCATCAGATCAGGGTATATGTTGGGGAGAAGAATGGGGCTGTGGGACAATCAGGCAGAAGAAAACAATTACCCCTGTATTATGCCACCCAAAACCTTCCACAAATTCCCGTCCTGCTTCCAACATCATATTTAACTATTGCTTGTTTCATAACTGTCTTTTCACAGTAAACTTCTCAGTCTTCTCTCCATACATGCCATGTCTTCTCATGACTACATGTTTTCTTGCCTTGAAACACCTTCTGTTACACAATCTGTCATTACCCACACATTTTAAAAGGCACAGCTTAAGGATCATCTCTGCATGTTCCTTTTCTTTCTCTTCCCCCCTTTACTCAAACACACACACACACACACACACACACACACACACACACACACACACACATACACGTGTTTCCTTGAAGTCCCCTCTGCATTCATACTATTGAAACCAATCTTGTCAGGTATATTCTGGTGCACCAAACTCTGACCAACTATAGGTCAGTAGCTATTTCTTATACCTATATACTCTTATACTTTGTCACATCAAAAATAGGCCATAAATATCAGTCAAATGAGCAAATGAAAGTCAACAACCTTCAAGGTTTAGGGCTCAACTCAAATCTTGATTGACTGTCTATCTCCCAGGAAGCAGTTTTAATATATGCCTAAGAATATATTTTACATTTCCAGCATTCTACAGTTGAGAAAAGAACCACTGAATGTGCTCGAGCCATAAACTACCTTCATTTACTCCCTTAGCCCTGGATGAGAACAGAGCACTCTCATCCATGTAGTAGAACATTCTGTTTTCTGGGTGATTAATCGCAGGAAATCTTGCTTCAAAATAAAAATGGGTGAAAAGAGAGAGTGATAAGTAAAATGTGAAAAAGTTAGTTTTCTTTTTTGCCTCTTATGGACATATTGTGACTGCACACTAACAGATTGTTTCTTAGGAAAAAAATGCTTTGTGTTGACTCTTTGATGCCCCAGGTATGCTGCCCCATGGTGTGCCTTCCCTGTTATGCAGCCTGGTCACTTACTTGTTTTATCATTTGTTTAGGGAACTCCTTGGGAAGAATCAACTTGTCATAGAGAAAGAATATGTCTTCTCCACAAAGAAAACTGAACATTTGGATTTCCACAATATAGTGGGGCTCTATCTTATGAAATGCCTGTCAAAAAATGAATCAAAGAAAGATAAGAACAACTTGAGCACCCACAGAGTAATCATGGCAGGAAAATGGTGCTACTGGAACTGGCACATTCAGAGATTATATCTTGAGAGGTGCACCGACAGTCCACAGTGGTGCCCAGACGTAAAGGAGTCCTGTAGTTCATACTCTCATGTCAGTGTAGGGCTGTTGTATCAGGGAGCTGCATATCAAAAGCTTCAGTGGCGGTCCATTACAAAAGGCTCCCTGGCAGAGTCCTTTAATCATACCTTAGTTATGTGAGGCTTTCATGTGGATGAGCTATGTATTGAGGAAATACAGCTTTTTGGGTGTTTTTAGATGGGGATACATACCAGAGAATGGAAGAAATATTCATCCAATAGTATCAAATATTATTTATTTGGTGAAATTGTACCAGGTGTTAAGAGGATTTACCTTTATTCTACTATTTTGGGGAGATAGATTTTTTTAAATGGAAGAAGATAGGGCAGGTGTATTTGGTTGTTTTAATTAGTTTTTTTTTTTTTGTGTGTGTGTGTGTGTATGTAACAAATTTCTACAAATTCAGTGGCTTGAAAAAAATGCCTATTTCTTTATTCATGGTTCCTTAAGCCAAAAGTCTGGCCATGTAAAACTGGGCTCTCTGACAGCACCTCATGAGACTGAAATAAGGATGTGAGCTGAGCGTCAACACAAAGCATTTCCTTCCGGAGAATCAGTCTGTGAGTGGGCAGCTACAAATGTACACTTCTCCATCTGAAGCCAGCGCCAGAGAATCTCCCTCATGTCAGATCTCTCGACTTTAGGAAGAGCCATATCTCTGTAAAGGATTTAGCTGATTTGGTCACTCCCTTTTGAATAATCAAAAGCCAAGTGGCTCTTGACTTAGTCACGGCGAGGGTACTGCATCATATTCAGTTTCACCCACTTTCGAAAGGAAGCAATTACGTAAGGCACGCATACGAAGGATGGGAATACTGGGGGGCCATTTTAGGATTCTGCCACCACAGTGAATCTGTTTTAGAAGGGTGGTTACAGAAAAGTATGAATAAAGATTAGAAAGGTATGAAGATACAGCCAATAAGTATCATCTTGTGTGTTAACTCCAATCACATGGTGGAGACTTCTAGAACCTGCTGCTAAGGATTCAGCAAGATGGAAGGATTGTCATAATTAAGCAAAAGAGAGGGGAGTTACAGCAAATGCACTGTGCATTTACCACCCTTGACTTTTATTTATTTTTTAAAAGTTTTTTATTAAGGTATTATTGATATGCACTCTTATAAAGGTTTCACATGAAAAAACAATGTGGTTACTACATTTACCCATATTATCAAGTCCCCACCCATACCCCAATGCAGTCACTGTCCATCAGTGTATTAAGATGCCAGAGATTCACTGTTTGTCTTCTCTGTGCTACACTATGTTCCCTGTGACCACCCACACCATGTGTACTAAACATAATACCCCTCAATCCCCTTCTCCCTCCCTCCCCACTCACCTTTCCAAAGCCATCCCCTTTGGTAACCACTAGTCCCTTCTTTGAGTCTGTAAGTCTGCAGCTATTTTGTTCCTTCAGTTTTGCTTTGTTGTTATACTCCACAAATAAGGGAAACCATTTGACACTTGTCTTTCTCCACCTGGCTTATTTCACTGATTGTAATGTCCTCCAGCTCCATCCATGTTGTTACAAGTGGTAGGAATTGTTTATTTCTTATGGTTGAATAGTATTCCACTGTGTATGTGTACCACATCTTCTTTACCCATTCATCTACTGATGGACACTTCCATATCTTCGCTATTGTAAATAGTGCTGCAATAAACAATAGGGGTGCATATGTCTTTTTTTATCTGAGAAGTTGTATTTGGGTAAATTCCAAGGAGCAGGATTCTCAGGTCAAATGGTATTTTTGTTTTCAGTTTTTGGATGAACCTCCATATTGCTTTCCATAACAGTTGAACTAGCTTATATTCCCACCAGCAGTGTAGAAGGGTTCCCCTTTATCCACATCCTCGCCAACATTTGTTGTTCTTAGTCTTTTCAATGCTGACCATCCTGTTGTGAGGTGATATCTCATTGTGGTTTTAATTTGCATTTCCCTGATGATTAGTGATGTGGAACATCTTTTCATGTGTCTCTTAGCCATCTCAATTTCTTCTTAGGAGAATTATCTCTTTATATCCTCTGCCCAGTTTTTAATTGGGTTATTTGCTTTTTGGGTGTTGAGACGTGTAAGTTTTTTATGTATTTTGGAAGTTAACCCCTTGTTGGATATGTCATTTAAAAATATATTCTCCCATACTGTAGGATGCCTGTTTGTTCTGTTGATGGTGTCCTTTGCCATACAGAAACTTTTTAGTCTGATGTAGTTCCATGTGTTCATTTTTGCTTTTGTTTCCCATGCTCGAGGAGATGCATTCAGGAAAAAGTTGCTCATGCTTATATTCAGGAGATTTTTGCCTATGTTATCTTCTAAGAGTTTTATGGTTTTATGACTTACATTCAGGTCTTTGATCCATGTTGAGTTTATTTTTGTGTATGGGGTTAAACAATAATTTAGTTTTATTCTCTTGCATGAGCTGTCCAGTTTTGCCAACACCAGCTGTTGAAGAGGCTCTTATTTCCCCATTATATGTCCATGGCTCCTTTATTGTATATTAATTGACCATTGGTTTTATATTTGGGCTCTTTAGTTTGTTTCATTGGTCTATGGGTCTGTTCCTGTGCCAGTACCAAATTGTCTTGATTACTGTAGCTTTGTAGTAGAGCTTGAAGTTGGGAAGCATAATCCGCCCGGCTTTATTCTTCCTTCTCAGGATTGCTTTGGCTATTCAGGGTCTTTTGTGGTTCCATATGAATTTTAGAACACTTTTCTCTAGTTCACTGAAGAATGCTGTTGATATTTTGATAGGTGTTGCATTTAATCTGTAGATTGCTTTAGGCAGCATGGCCATTTTGACAATATTAATTCTTCCTATCCATGAGCACAGAATGTATTTCCATTTATTGGTATATTCTTTAATTTCTCTCATGAGTGTCTTGTAGTTTTCATAGTATAGGTATTTCACTTCCTTGGTTAGGTTTATTCCTAGGTATTTTATTCTTTTTGATGCAACTGTGAATAGAATTGTTTTCCTGATTTCTCTTTCTGCTAGTTCATTGTTAGTGTATAGGAATGCCACAGATTTCTGTGTATTCATTTTGTATCCTGCAACTTTGCTGAATTCAGATATTAGATCAAGTAGTTTTGGAGTGAATTCTTGAGGGTGTTTTATGTACAATATCATGTCATCTGCAAACAAGGACAGTTTAACTTGTTCCTTACTAATCTGGGTGCCTTTTATTTCTTTGTTTTGTCTGATTGCCTGGCTAGGACCTCCAGTACTATGCTGAATAGAAATGGGGAGAGTGAGCATCCTTGTCTTGTTCCCAATCTTAAAGGAAAAGCTTTCAGCTTCTCATTGTTAAGTATAATGTTGGCTGTGGGTATGTCATATATGGTCTTTATTATGTTGAGGTACTTGCCCTCTATACCCATTTTGTAGAGAGTTTTTATCATGAATGGATGTTGAATTTTGTTGAATGCTTTTTCAGCATCTATGGAGATGATCACATAGTTTTTGTCCTTCTTTTGTTGATGTGGTGAATGACGTTGATGGATTTTGAATGTTGTACCATCCTTGCATCCCTGGAATAAATCCTAATTGATCATGATGGATGATCTTTTTGATGTATTTTTGAATTCGGTTTGCTAATATTTTGTTGAGTATTTTTGCATCTATATTCATCAGGGATATTGGTGTGTAATTTTCTTTTTTTGTTGTGTCTTTGCTTGGTTTTTGTGTTAGAGTGATGCTGGTCTCATAGAATGACTTTCGAAGTATTCCCTTTTCTTGTACACTTTGGAAAACTTTAAAGAGGTTGAATATTAGGTGTTCACTAAGTGTTTGGTAAAATTCAGTGGTGAAGCCATCTTGTCCAGGGGTTTTGTTCTTATGGAGTTTCTGACTACCAGTTCAATTTCCTTGTTGGTAATTGGTCTGTTCAGATTTTCTGTTTCTTTTTGGGTCAGCCTTGGAAGTTTGTATTTTTCTAGAAAGTTCTCCATTTCTTCTAGGTTATCCAGGTTGTTGGCATATAATTTTTCACAGTACTCTCTAATAATTCTTTGTATTTTTGTGGTGTCCATAGTGATTTTTCCTTTCTCATTTCTGATTCTGTTTATGTGAGTAGACTCTCTTTTTTTCTTGATATGTCTGGCTAGGAGTTTATGTATTTTGTTTATTTTCTCAAAGAATCAGGTCTTGATTTCATTGTTTCTTTGTACTGTTTTATTCTTCTTGATTTTATTTATTTATGCTCTAATCTTTCTTATGTCCCTCCTTCTACTAACTTTGGGCCTCATTAGTTCTTCTTTTTCTAGTTTCATTAATTGTGAGTTTAGACTGTTCATATGGGATTGTTGTTCTTTCCTGAGATAGGCCTGATTTGCAATATACTTTCCTATTAGCACAGCCTTTTCTGCATCCCACAGATTTTGTGGTGTTTAATTATTGTTGTCATTTGTCTCCATGTATTGCTTGGTCTCTGTTTTTATTTGGTCGTTCATCCATTGGTTATTTAGGAGCATGTTGTGAAGCCTCCATGTGTTTGTGGGATTTTTTCATTTTCTTCATGTAATTTATTTCTAGCTTCATACCTTTTTGTTCTGTGAATCTGGTTGATACAATTTCAATCTTTTTGAAAGTACTGAGGCTCTTTTTCAAGAACATTCTTGAAAATGTTCCTTATGCACTTGAGAGGAATGTGTATTCCGCTCCTTTTGGGTATAAAGTTCTGTAGATATCTGTTAGGTCCATCTGTTCTAATGTGTTGTTCAGTGCCTCTGTCTCCTTATTTATTTTCTATCTGGTTGATTTGTCCTTCAGAGTAAGTGGAGTATTGATGTCTCCTAGAATGAATGGATTTCATTCTATTTCCCCTCTTAATTCTATTAGTATTTGTTTCACATATGTAGGTGCTCCTGTGTTGGGCACATAGATATTTTTAGTGGTTGTATCTTCTTGTTGGATTGACCTCTTTATCAGTATGTAATGCCCTTCTTTGTCTCTTGTGACTTTCTTTGTTATGAAGTCTGTTTTGTCTGGTAAAAGTACTGGAACTCCTGCTTTTTTCTCTCTATTATTTGAATGAAATATCTTTTCCATCCCTTTACTTTTAGTCTGTGTATGTCTTTGGGTTTGAAGTGAGTCTCTTGTAGGCAGCATATAGATGGTTCTTATTTTTTTAATCCATTCAGTGACTCTATGTCTTTTGATAGGTTCAGACCATTTACATTTAGGGTGATTATTGATAGGTATGTTCTTATTGCCATTGCAAGCTTTAGATTCATGGTTACCAAAGGTTCAAGGTTAACTTCCTTACTATCTAAGAGTCTAACTTAAGTCACTTAACATGCTGTTACAAGCACAATTTAAAGGTTCTTTTTTTCTCCTCCTTTCTTTATATATTAGGTATCATATTCTGTACTCTTTGTCTATCCCTTGATTGACTTTGGGTATAGTTGATTTAATTTTGCATTTGCTTAGTAATGAACTGTTCTACTTACTTTTCTGTGGGTTTTTTTTTTACCTCTGATTAAAGTTATTAAACCTTAAGAACACTTCCAACTATAGCTGTCCCTCCAAAATACACTGTAGAGATGGTTTGTGGGAGGTAAATTCTCTCAGCTTTTGCTTATCTGGAAATTGTTTAATCCCTCCTTCAAATTTAAATGATAATCTTGCTGGATAAAGTATTCTTGGTTCAAGGCCCTTCTGCTTTATTGCATGAAATGCATCATGACACTCCCTTCTGGCCTGTAAGGTTTCTGCTGAGAAGTCTGATGATAGCCTGATGGGTTTTCCTTTGTATGTGATCTTATTTCTCTCTCTGGCTGCTTTCAATAGTCTGTCCTTATCCTTGATCTTTGCCATTTTAATTACTGTATGTGTTTGTCTTATCTTCCTTGGGTCCCTTGTGTTGGGAGATCTGTGCATCTCCATGGCCTGAGAGACTATCTCCTTCCCCAAATTGGGGAAGTTTTCAGCAATTGTGTCCTCCAAGACACTTTCTATCTCTTTTTCTCTCTCTTCTTCTTCTTCTGGTACACTTATAATGCAAATATTGTTCTGTTGGGATTGGTCACACAGTTCTCTGAATATTCTTTCATTAATTAGAGATCCTTTTTTCTCTCTGTGTCTCAGCTTCTTTGTATTCTTCTTCTCTAATTTCTACTTCATTTATCATTTCCTCCACCATATCTAATCTGCTTTTAAAACTTTCCATTGTATGTTTCATTTCTCTTACTGTGTTCCATAATGTTTGGATCTCCGGCCAGAATTCATTCCTGATTTCTTCAATATTTTTCTGTACCTCTATAAGCATGGTAATGATTTTTATTTTAAAATCCCTTTCAGGAAGATTCGTGAGGTTGATTTCATTCGAATCTCTCTTGGGTGTTGTATTCATAATTTTACTTTGAACTAGGTTCCTTTGGCATTTCATATTTGTATATGTCACCCTCTAGTTCCTAGAAGCTCTACTTTCTGGTGCTACTCAGTCCCTGAAGCAATGTTGGGGGTCACAGGGGAACAGTATTGGTGCCTGGGGGAAGGAAAGAGCTGTTTCCTGCTTCCCAGCTACTATTACTGTCTCCATTGCCAAAATCGGTGGGCTGAGCACACAGGTATAAGCCTCTCTGCTTTGTTTTGTAGTTGCTGTAGATGGGACTCCCCTCTGGCTGGCCTAACACCAGGGTAGGGTTTGCCAGTTTGTGAACTAGGTGGGGTTCCCAGGAGAAAGGTGCAGTAGGCTGTGTATCACAGAGGTTGTCCTTGGAGCTGTGTAGCCAGCCAGGGAGCTGTAGCAACTGAAGATCATGAAAGTTCCCAACCTGCTTGGCAGAGGGCATCCAGACAATTTTGTCTACCTATCCTTTCTCCTGAACAGTAAGTTCTGTGCAATCCTTGCCCCTTTAGCAGCCCTCTTGCTGTTAGGATGTCTCTCAGACTGCTTGCCTTTCTTTTGTCCCAGTGCAGCTAGATATGGATCCCTGCTTTCCATAAGTGGCTGGAATCTCAGTCCCTCCAACTACCTAATTAGGAGAGTACCATGAAATCACTATGAAATGTAGGTTGTGCTCCCAGAGCAGATCTCCAGAGTTAGGTATTCAGCATTCTCAGGCCTCCACTCCCTCCTAGCTCTATTTCTGTTCCTCCCACCTGTGAGCTGGGATGAGGGAAGGGTTTGGATCCTGCCAGGCCACAGCTTTGGTACATTACCCTATTCGATGAGGTCTGCTCTTTTCTCCAGATGTATGCAGTTTGGTGCAGCCCTCTTTCCTTTGCTCTTTCAGGATTTGTTATATTAATTATATTTTCATATTATATGCAGTTTTAGGATGAAGCATCTGTCTCACCTCTCACGCCACCACCTTTAATCCTTCCTGATTCCCACCCTTGACTTTTAGAGGGCACCCAGGTTATCCTGGATGTAGGCAATGTCAGCCTGAGTTAGAGCAAGTACAGTAAGGGTGGAGAAAGTACAGAATTATACATACTATGAAGCTGGGATAGACCTGGACAAGGAAATTGGAGGGAAAAGTGAAGATGATGAGAGGGAGCCAAGATGGTGGCATGAGTAGAGCAGCAGAAATCTCCTCCCAAAACCACATATATCTATGAAAATATAAGAAAGACAACCCGTCCTAAAATAGAGACCAGAGGACACAGGACAATATCCAGACCACATCCACACCTGTGAGAAACCAGCGCCTCATGAAGGGGGTAAGATAAAAGCCCCAGCCTGGCAGGACATGAGCGCCCCTCCCCCCAGCTCCCAGCGGGAGGAGAGGAGTCAGCAGGGAGGGAGAAGGAGCCCAGGACTGCTGAACACCCAGCCCCAGGACTCCGGACCAGAGCGCAGACACAGTACATGCATGGGGTCCTGGATACTAGGGAAACAGGGCGGCAGGACCGGTGAGCAGGTGCCTGAGGCTGACGCCAGAGAACAAAGAAATGGGAGTGGCCATGGTGTGGTTTTTTTGTTTGTTTGTTTGTTTTTTGCAAGTGCTTTATGGAAGTCGTAAAGGGACAGGGACCCCAAAACTAGGGAAACAGGGAAGCAAGACCGGTGAGCGGGTGCATGAGACTGGCAATGGAGGACAAAGAAAATCATGCTTTTTTCTTTTTTTAAAAATTTTTATTTAATTTTTTGTTATTGTTGTTGCTGTTGTTTTGGTTTGGAGAGTGCTTTTTGGAAGTCTTAAAGGGGCAGGGCAGGACACTTAGTCCAGAGGCAGGTAATCTCGGGTTCTCTGGGCACTTTAACCCCCTGGGCAGCAGAGCACAGAGGCCCCTTATGGAGATAAATACCCTCCCAGCTACTCCTCCTCCAATAAGGATCCACCATTTTGGAGCGGCAGCCCGAACCAGGCCAAGCCTACAGCAACAGTGGAGATAAACTCCATTGCAGCCGGACAGGAAGCAGAAGGCCTCTCAGGGCACAGCTACTCAGCACAAGCCAGTAGAGGTCGCTATTCTCACAGGAGAGGAAGGCCACAAACCAACAAGAAGGAAAGTTCTTCCAGCTGTCACTCGTTCCAGATCTGCAAACTATCTCTACCACCATGAAAAGGCAAAACTACAGGCAGACAAAGATCACAGAGTCAACACCTGAGAAGGAGACAGACCTAACCAGTCTTCATGAAAAATAATTCAAAACAAAAATCATAAACATGCTGACAGAGATGCAGAGAAATATGCAAGAGCTAAGGGATAAAGTCTAGAGGGAGATCACAGATGCCCGGAAGGAGATTACAGAAGTGAAACAAACCCGGAAAGGATTTAAAAGCAGAATGGATAAGATGCAAGAGGCCATTGAAGGAATAGAAACCAGAGAACAGGAACATATAGAAGCTGACATAGAGAGAGATAAAAGGATCTCCAGGAACGAAACAATACTAACAGAACTATGTGACCAATCCAAAAGGAACAATATCCATATTATAGGGGTACCAGAAGAAGAAGAGAGAGGAAAAGGGATAGAAAGTGTCTTTGAAGAAATAATTGCTGAAAACTTCCCCAAACTGGGGGAGGAAATAATCAAACAGATCACAGAAACACACAGAACCCCCAACAGAAAGGATCCAAGGAGGACAACACCAAGCCACATAATAATTAAAATGGCAAGGATCAAGGACAAGGAAAGAGTTTTAAAGGCAGCTAGAGAGAAAAAGGTCACCTATAAAGGAAAACCCATCAGGCTATCATCAGACTTCTCTACAGAAATCTTACAGGCCAGAATAGAATGGCATGATATATTTAATGCAATGAAACAGAAGGGCCTTGAACCAAGGATACTGTATTCAGCATGACTATCATTTAAATATGATGGCAGGATTGAACAATTTCCAGAAAAGCAAAAGCTGAGGGAATTTGCTTCCCACAAACCACCTCTACAGGGCATCTTACAGGGACTGCTCTAGATGGGAGCACTCCTAAAAAGAGCACAGAGCAAAACACACAACATATGAAGAATGGAGGAGGAGGAATAAGAAGAGAGAGAAGAAAAGAATCTCCAGATAGTGTATATAACAGCTCAATAAGTGAGATAAGTTAAGCAGTAAGATACTAAAGAGGCTAACCCTGAACCTTTGGAAACCATGAATTTGAAGCCTGCAATGGCAATAAGTACATATCTTTCAATAGTCACCCTAAATGTAAATAGACTTAGTGCACCAATCAAAAGACACAGAGTAATAGAATTGGATAAGAAAGCAAGACCCATCTATATGCTGCTTACAAGAAACTCACCTCAAACCCAAAGACATGCACAGACTAAAAGTCAAGGGATGGAAAAACATATTTCAGGCAAACAACAGAGAGAAGAAAGCAGGGGTTGCAGTACTAATATCAGACAAAATAGACTTCAAAAAAAAGAAAGTAACAAGAGATAAAGAAGGACACTACATTATGATAAAGGGCTCAGTCCAACAAGAGGATATAACCATTCTAAATATATATACACCCAACACATGAGCACCAGCATAGGAGAAACAAATACTAACAGAAATAAAGGGGGAAATAGACTGCAATGCATTCATTTTAGGAGACTTCAACACACCACTCACCCCAAAGGATAGATAAGTAAGGACACAGAGGCACTGAACAACACAATAGAACAGATGGACCTAATAGACATCTATAGAACTCTACATCCAAAAGCAACAGGATATACATTCTTCTCAAGTGCACATTGAACATTCTCCAGAATAGACCACATACTAGCTCACAAAAAGAGCCTTAGTAAATTCCAAAATATTGAAATACTACCAACCAACTTTTCAGACCACAAAGGTATGAAACTAGAAATAAATTCTACAAAGAAAACAAAAAGGCTCACAATAAAATGGAGGCTTAACAACATGCTTCTAAATAATCAATGGATCAACGAACAAATTAAAATAGAGATCAAGGAATATATAGAAACAAATGACAACAACAACACAAAGCCCCAACTTCTGTGGGACGCAGCGAAAGCAGTCCTAAGAGGAAAGTATAAAGCAATCAAGGCACACGTGAAGAAGGAAAAACAATCCCAAATGAATAGTCTAACATCACAATTATCTAAATTGGAGAAAGAAGAACAAATGAGGCCTAAAGTCAGCAGAAGGAGGGACATAATAAAGATCAGAGAAGAAATAAACAAAATTGAGAAGAATAAAACAATAGCAAAAATCAATGAAACCAAGAGCTGGTTCTTTGAGAAAATAAACAAAATAGATAAGCCTCTAGCCAAACTTATTTAGAGAAAAAGAGAATCAACACAAATCAACAGAATCAGAAATGATAATAGAAAAATAACGACAGACTCCACAGAAATACAAAGAATTATTAAAGACTACTATGAAAACCTATATGCCAACAAGCTGGAAAACCTAGAAGAAAAGGACAACTTCCTAGAAAAATACAACCTCCCAAGACTGACCAAGGAAGAAACACAAAAGTTAAACAAACCAATTATGAGCAAAGAAATTGAAACAGTAATCAAAAAACTACCCAAGAACAAAACCCCGGGGCTGGACGGATTTACCTCGGAAATTTATCAGACACACAGAGAGACAGAATACCCATTCTCCTTAAAGTTTTCCAAAAAAAAGAAGAGGAGGGAATACTCCCAAACTCATTCTATGAAGCCAACATCACCTTAATACCAAAACCAGGCAAAGACCCCACCAAAAAATAAAATTACAGACCAATATCCCTGATGAATGTAGATGCAAAAATACTCAGTAAAATATTAGCAAACCAAATTCAAAAATATATCAAAAGGATCATATACCATGACCAAGTGGGATTCATCCCGGGGATGCAAGGATGGTAAAACATTTGAAAATCCATCAACATCATCCACCACATCAACAAAAAAAAAGACAAAAACCACATGATCATCTCCATAGATGCTGAAAAAGCATTTGACAAAATTCAACATCCATTCATAATAAAAACTCTCAGCAAAATGGGAATAGAGGGCAAGTACCTCAACATAATAAAGGCCATATATGATAAACCCACAGTCAACATTATACTGAACAGCGAGAAGCTGAAAGCATTTCCTCTGAGATCGGGAACTAAACAGGGATGCCCACTCTCCCCACTGTTATTTAACATGTCCTAGCCATGGCAATCAGACAAAACAAAGAAATACAAGGAATCCAGATTGGTAAAGAAGAAGTTAAACTGTCACTATTTGCAGATGACATGATATTGTACATAAAAAACCCTGAAGACTCCACTCCAAAACTACTAGAACTAATATTGGAATACAGCAAGGTTGCAGAATACAAAATTAACATACAGAAATCTGTGGCTTTCCTATACACTAACAATGAACTAATAAAAAGAGAAATCAGGAAAACAATTCCATTCACAATAGAATCAAAAAGAATAAAATACCTAGGAATAAATCTAACCAAGGAAGTGAAAGACCTATACCCTGAAAACTACAAGTCACTCTTAAGAGAAATTAAAGGAGACACTAACAAATGGAAACTCATCCCATGCTCTTGGCTCGGAAGAATTATTATCATCAAAATGGCCATCCTGCCTGAAGCAATATACAGATTTGATGCAATCCCTATCAAATTACCAGCAACATTCTTCAATGAACTGGAGCAAATAATTCAAAAATTTATATGGAAACACCAAAGACCCCGAATAGCCAAAGAAATCCTGAAAAAGAAGAATAAAGTAGGGGGGACTCACTCCCCAACTTCAAGCTCTACTACGAAGCCATAGTAATCAAGACAATTTGGTACTGGCACAAAAATAGAGCCACAGACCAGTGGAACAGATAAGAGACTCCAGACATTAACCCAAACATATATGGTCAATTAATATTTGATAAAGGAGCCATGGACATACAATGGTGAAATGACAGTCTCTTCAACAGATTGTGCTGTCAAAATTGGACAGCTACATGTAGGAGAATTAAACTGGACCATTGTCTAACCCCATACACAAAAGTAAATTCAAAATGGATCAAAGACCTGAATGTAAGTCATGAAACCACAAAACTCAGAAAAAAACACAGGCAAAAACCTTTTAGACATAGACATGAGTGACCTCTTCTTGAACATATCTCCCCGGGCAAGGAAAACAACAGCAAAAATGAACAAGTGGGACTATATTAAGCTGAAAAGCTTCTGTGCAGCAAAAGACACCATCAATAGAACCAAAAGGAACGCTACAGTATGGGAGAATATATTTGTAAATGACAGATCCGATAAAGGCTTGACATCCAAAATATATAAAGAGTTCACACGCCTCAACAAACAAAAAACAAATAATCCAATTAAAAAATGGGCAGAGGAACTGAACAGACAGTTCTCCAAAAAAGAAATACAGATGGCCAACAGACACATGGAAAGATGCTCCACATCGCTAATTATCAGAGAAATGCAAATTAAATCTACAATGAGATATAACCTCACACTAGTAAGGATGGCTGACATCCAAAAGACAAACAACAACAAATGTTGGCGAGGCTGTGGAGAAAGGGGAACCCTCCTACACTGCTGGTGGGAATGTAAATTAGTTCAACCATTGTGGAAAGCAGTATGGAGTTTCATCAAAATGCTCAAAACAGACTTACCATTTGACCCAGCATTTCCACTTCTAGGAATTTACCCTAAGAACGCAGCAATCAAGTTTGAGAAAGACAGATGCACCCCTATGTTTATCGCAGCACTATTTACAATAGCCAAGAATTGGAAGCAACCTAAATGTCCATCGGTAGATAAATGGATAAAGAAGATGTGGTACATATACACAATGGAATACTACTCAGCCATAAGAAGAGGGAAAATCCTACCATTTGCAGCAACATGGGTGGAGCTGGAGGGTATTATGCTCAGTGAAATAAGCCAAGCAGAGGAAGAGAAGTACCAAATGATTTCACTCATCTGTGGAGTATAAGAACAAAGGAAAAACTGAAGGAACAAAACAGCAGTGGAATTACAGAACCCAAAAATGGACTAACAGGTACCAAAGGGAAAGGGACTGGGGAGGATGGGTGGGTAGGGAGGGATAAGGTGGGGGAAGAAGAAAGGGGGTATTAAGATTAGCATGCATGGGAGTGAGGGAGAAAGGGGAAGGCTGTACAACACAGAGAAGACAAGTAGTGATTCTACAACATTGTGCTATGCTGATGGACAGTGACTGTAAAGTGGTTTATAGGGGGGACCTGGTATAAGGGAGAGCCTAGTAAACATAATATTCTTCATGTAAGTGTAGATTAAAGATTAAAAAAATAAAAAAATTAAAAAAAAGAAAGAAAGAAAGAAAGGGGGATTACTCCTTGATAGGATAAAATGAATGGTAAATCAACGATTTACCAATGCTTTAAATATCCTTAATTTTGATCACTTAAAGGGTGTAAGATGATCCGCTATGGAGGTACACTTTTCTGATAATATTCCTTTCTCTCAAAAAAAAAAGCAGTTCCTGTGTGGTGACCTCCAATGAGTTCTACATAGTGGTATAAAGGGCATATCAAAGTGTGGGCAAAGGGTCTGTTTGTGTTTATATGGAAGATCAAAGCCTAATTTGGCTACCCAGAAAATGAACCAAGATACGATATGAAGAAGAACTTACAACATTAGCACTCTCTGGAAGACTCATACAAGAAGATGATCATCAAAAAACCTCCACAAAGATCCAGGCGATGCTGCAGTTGTAGCTGCATCCATCCCACCGTTTCCTGGACTGCCATTGGAATGAAGAAGGAGATATCTAAGCTGGCCTGTGCATACAGTAAAACAACAAATTTGACTGGATCTATACTGTTGGAACTCAACCAAGAATTAGGAGAAGTGCAAGTTGTAGTGCTCCAAAATCTTACGACTACAGACTATCTATGGTTAAAAGAACATATGGGATGTGAACAGTTCCCAGGAATGGGTTGTTTTAATTTGTCTGATTTCTCTCAGACTGTTCAAGTACAGTTGGACAATATCCATCATATCATAGACAACTTTTCACAAATGCCTAGGGTGCCTAAGTGGTTTTCTTGGCTTCACTGGAGATGGCTGGTGACTATAGATCTGCTTTCGTCATGTAACTGTATTCCTATTATGTTGATGTGTGTGTGTAATTTAGTTAGTAGTTTAAAGCCTATACATGCTTAAGTTACTCTGCAAGGAGATATGTCAAAGAAATAATCAATCCTCTCATGTTTTCTTCCATCTCCTACCTCTATAGCTTTTCTTCTTCCTTCCTAATTACAACCCTTAAATAGAATTCGTGCCTCATATCGAATTTACCGAGTATCATAATTCCTCCAAGTGGTAAAGATACCTCAAGACAAATGCTGGGCATAGAAGCCACAGGGCATAAATCTGTAAAGAAGTAAAAAGCTAATCTTTTCAAACAATATGGCTTCTCTCTCTCTTACCAACTTTACATTTCCCTGTATGGCCCCAGAAGATGACTGGTTAGCTAGAGACGGGTAAGATTCCTCAAGGGAGGAACAACCTAAGACAGGCACAGTCGCAGGGGAGCCATCAGGTGAGAAATTGGGGATCAACAGTGATGAAGCTTAGTACCTCACCCCCCCCTGTTTTGTGAGAAATCTTCTGCATCCGTGGATGTTTTAATGCCCTTGTCTAGCTTGGATTAATACTTAGTCCATAGGCACACACCTGATCATCTACAATTGCTCTCTTACAACACTAAACTATGTTTTCTACCTTTATCTTGCATCTACCTACCACTTCAGCATTTTATTAAAAATAAAAATAATAATA
The DNA here is from genome assembly GCF_040802235.1 of Manis javanica. Lineage (NCBI taxonomy): Eukaryota > Metazoa > Chordata > Mammalia > Pholidota > Manidae > Manis > Manis javanica. The sequence goes on from NC_133160.1 coordinate 49,727,985, forward strand.
AAGGGAGAAATGTGGGATCCACATATAAATCAAGTATAAAAATCAAATGAATATTCATATTTGACCTGATTGTTTATAGTTCATAATGCATGATCAAAACTGAAAGTTTCTGTGATGACTGCCCTTGTACTGTTCACCATGTAAGAATTTATTCACTATGTAAGAATTTGTTCACCATGTAAGAACTTGTTTGTTATGCTTCAGAAGATTGGAGACTGACGAGAATTAGGCTTGAGATGGATTAATGATTGTGCATTAAGCATTGACTCCCCTATACAAAATTTTATTGTTGTTAACAACCATTTGATCAATAAATATGAGAGATGCCCTCTCAAAAAAAAAAAAAGTGAAGATGATTCTGTTCTGAGGCATTTTGTGCAGGCAATTTCCACAAGTTGGCTTAGGCAGTGAGGAATGTATAGGAGTCTGGGATAAGAGGACATTTAGGTGCCCCTAGAGGGGCCAAAGAATCCTACTTAGCCGAAATTAGTTCCCATAGGCTTCACCCAAAATTTGTTAATAAAAAAATACAGATCTGAGATCTTGCCCACATACTGTGATAGCCTCTGTTTTCTCCAAGGGCCATGATCTCTGCTGTGCCAGACTTGTTCCTTCTCTTGAATCACTATTGAACTTCATTGATGTTTCTCTTCTGAGTCCTCATTGTCTATGCTCCTCCTGTGGCACAGGGAGTTTCCTGATCCATTCCTTTCTCCTTTTCCACTCAGGTCGACTGGTGGGCTCTCTTCTCAAAGTAAGGCAATCGTTTATGAAAATGAACTAAAAAAACTCCATTTTTCTCCATTTTATATCCCATGTTTTTATCTACCCCAATTCCCTATGTTCTAAACATTGTGAACAGGTATGACATGCACCTGGAAATGTTTGGGAGTAGTTGGGCATCTAGGCCCAGAGCTAAGGAGAGAGATTAAGGGCAGGGGACATCTTTTTAAAAAGCATAAGCCTTCACTTTTGATTAAAAAGAAGTCTCTGACTTTGCTGTATTGGTGAAGGGAAAGTGTAATGAAAAGTATCAGTGTTAGCAAAATGGTTTTATTTATATCATTAACATCTGTAATGCTAAGCCACTTTGAGCTTCTGAGAGTCCAGTGAGATTAGTTGCCATAAAAATAAAAAGCTGCAGTTACAGCAGAGCCATTAGTTGAGCATCTTCTCTGCCAAGTCATTTATACATGTGGCAATAACAGTGAAGTTCTTTAAGCAAATTGACTCTGGAACCAGAATGTTTGGGTCTAAATCTAAATTTTCAGCTTACTCTCAACTTTCTGTGTTGTTTTCTTATCTATAAGATGAGAATAGCAGCATTTGTCTCTAGACTTTTTCTGCAGACAAATTATACTACTTATAGCACTTAGAATGGTGTCTTCTCCATGGCAAACAATAAACGTTAACTGGTATTATTTAGATGCATCATAATATTTAATCCATACAATTATCCAGCAAAGAAGGGAAGCTTTTTCCATATATCACTGATAAAACTGAAACTCAGAGATGTTTAAAAAAAACTTGTCAAATATCTCAGAGTGAGAAAGAGAGTGAAATTGCAATTGAATCCCATTGTATGACTCTAGAAACCATGCCCTTTCTGCTCTGCCATGATCTTATAGATTTATCCCCTATGTTTGCATTAAATACAGATGATTAGCATTAAAAATATATTTATTTTTCTCTTGATGGCTTGACTGGACTAAATTTAATTGATATCCATCTAACACAGTATTTAGTGCCAGGGTCTCCATAAATGGTAGGTAGCTGTAATCATTATCTATTCCACCACTTTTTAGGACTGACCTACATGGATATAATTTTCTAATAGTAGGTCCATAGAGCTTACTTTTTCACTGATAAATTTCTTGTAGGAAAATTTTCTCTCACACTTTTTTTTTGTAAATCTGGTCAATAATAGGAAGAAGGATTTACACTGCATTCTTATTTCCTTATTTTATACTTATGTTTGATGATAGAGAAATTGCATATGATGAAATAGGCCATCAAATAAATAGAATCAGTGGCTAATGGACAAAAGGGTTAAACTGTCCAGATTTTATTCTTGGTTTTCTATTTAAATAACTAAAAATTATAGTATGAGAAATTCAGACACACTAGATAAAAAGTTAGTTCCTTCAATAACATTAAAGGCTCTCTTTTAGATGATGTTTTTAATATACTGTTTGTGGTATACAGCTCTGTGAATTTTAATACATGCATAGACCTATGAAAGTACCAGTACAAACAGGATACAGAGCAATTTCATCAGCCCAAAAAATTCTCTAAAAGGTTATGTTTTCAGTGAGTCTTTGGAAAAAATAAATGAAAATGTTAAACTCAGAGATACAGAAAAGAATGAGGAAATAATGAAAACAAGATTAAAAACTTGAGCAGCATCTGAAGACCTGAGTTCTCTGAACTCTACTGTTAATTTTCTATATAATTTTGTGGATATCCTCAACTTTTTTAGGCCCCAGTTTCTTCATCTTTACAAAAAGAGGGCTACGCTAAAAGTCCTACTACTTTTACTTAGTTTCAAATTCTAGAATTATGATTCTGTGTTAAATCATAAGAACCCAAACATTTCAGAAAGAATTCTTCCATTATTTGCTAAATATATTTACATATATATTTCTTCCATTCCTTTCTTATGATCTGCTCTTGAGATGTCATCTTTAATCTCACATTTATATCTTAATCTACCCATTTTGTACCGACCATTTCTTAATTTATCCATTGGAAAGAACTACTACAGCACATTAAGTGTATGAAATCACATTTTAATTCCCTCTGATCTGAATTACTATTTCATCATTGTAATGACATTTTGCCATATTACTAGTTAAATGTGGTGTTTTGATTGATAAATTGTGACAATTTTTGGTAGCCCATCTTCAACAAAAGAATATGAAACCTTAGGAACAAGAAGTGACACAAGAAACTCCAGCTTTCATGCTATTCTTTCTGTGGCATTTCCTGGAAGTTGCATTTATTTGATCAACCCTGGCAGAGCAAGGTGAAGGAAAATCAGTGCACTCTCCACCCAGCCTTCCCTATATATAGCATTTGTATTGTGGCTGACTATTTTAACAGATGGTTTATTCAGTACCATTTCCCCCTTTCATTTGTGCTGTTTCCTCTGAACTCCAGGAGACACTGTGCTTGGGAAGTAGACACTCTGTTCCTGGGGTATTGCCAGCTTTTTGTTTATTGCTTTACAGGTTAAACTTTATGAAATTAGTTGCAGAGCCTTCTCTCATTATGTCACTGAATCTCATCTTCCCTGCTAGCCATTTAGCATCCCTTCTCAATGTGAAGATCTGCCTGGCAGATGGCTCCCTGCTGTGGACTGCCCATTGATGCTGGGCCAGTCTTTCCTCAGGAAGATGGAAGTAAGCTCTGGGCAGTGAGCAGTGCTCCCTGTTTTCAGGCTTCCCCCTCCCAGCTGCCATTGTCATCACAAGAGGAGGATGTGACCCTGAGGGAAGGTGAGGCAGATCAGCTATGAATGCGTGACAGTTGGAGTGAATGTATTTCAGCCAAGTTCATGTCTCCATAGCAGGAAATGGATGGGAGCTACTTCTTTTAGTGTCCATTTATCAATAGAAACAGTGGCTCTAGGCATAGAGCCTTCTGGTAAGCTAGAAACTCCCGATACTCATGGAAACCCACCAAGTAGAATGAATGATTATGCATCAGGGGTGTAAGGGCTCTTGCTTTAAGCATGCGTGGGCCATCTGAGGGCCTACTTTGACCATCAACACTGAATTTAAGCATGGATTTCTATTAACCAAGAATCTTTCTATATCATGGTGGGATACAGTAGGAGACTGGCTAATACAACAAGCCCTTGATGTTTGTGTATTCAACCTTGGAGGACTTAACCATTTGCAAGCAACCCTAAGAATCATGATAAAAAATTTTTAAAAATAGAATTTAAAGTATAGATTTGAGTAATATGCACTGTGAGACTGATATGTGGGACTAACTTATTAACTAATGAGTGAATCTAGCTAACCACCAGCATCTAAATATTGATATTTTTTGCATTCTCCATTTGTTATTTTATAGCTTTTTGTGCAGTGATTTAAACATTTTTCTTTGTAATATGTGATGGATAGATATATTCAGAGAATATGAGATTCTTGACAGAGATTATATCTGTGAAAAATTAAGGGGTCTTTACAAAGATGTGTATGTCATGGACTTTAGATTTTCCAACAATCTATAATGATAGTGTCTCTAAGCGCTAAGCATCTCCTGTAGTGTCATAAGTGTGTGATGGTAATCCATTTACCTCCATTAATTCAAAGTAGAGGTGACCTTGGGAGTATATACAACAGTCCTTTACCCCTGTAATCTTTAAACTATTTTATTATATATCCTATCAGAGAAAAAGAACATATATATTATATGTAAATTAATTTGCATATTATAAAAATGCAGCACCAATAAATCTATGTTTATCAGTTCAGTTTAGGCTCAGCTGCATACAGTGGAAAAGATATTAAACAAATAGCAGTGTCTTAAACTAGATGAAGTTATATTTTCCTGCCAAGTGCAATCTGGAGGTCAACAAAGACTTTTTGGTAGTTATAAGGTCATCAAGTAAAAAGTTCTCTTCTTTGTGAAATTCTCTCTTTATATGGGTCCTCTGCCTCATAGTAGGTGCTGGATCTCTAGCCATTGCATTCACATTCTAAATGGCAGCACTGTGATCACAGTGGCCAAAACTTAGCCACAAGGAAGGCCAGGAAATGACAACTTTTTTTTCTAAATGACAACATATTAAGCTAAAAGTTGGGTTTTTGTTACTAAGTGGGAAAGAGAGAGTAGATATTACAGTAAGCAATTAGTAATCTCTATATGCTGTATATTAAATGTTTGTTATTTCTTTCTTAGTCTTTAAACATGAAATATAAGTAACAGTTTTAATATTTTCTTTCTGCATACAAACGGATCATTTTATGCACCTACCAGGGAGTGGACTTCTCACATTGGAGGAAGGTGGACCCCTCACATTACAGCTCACTGGCCATTCATTGAAACAAGTAGAACCCGAAAACATCTTTGTCCTCCTACCACTGCTCTTCCTGCAGGTGGTTAGTTCAGCAGACCTGCTGACTACCATGCCTGTGTGTGAGAACAGTGTATGTATGTGGTCCTGTGCGTGCTGTACAGTGGGCTGCAGAAACCAGTCTTCAAGAGGGTCTTCCCAGTGAGGACTGAAAATTTGAGAAACTAGTTTACTTTTTGCACGCAAATGAAAAAATGAAAGATATTTAATTTATGAATACCCAGGCCAGATAAAGGATTTAATTCATAGTGATTCTGTGTTATATGCTTGTCATTATTCACTTTTACCTGAAGCAAATAAAACAAGATTTGAAATATTACAGATTCTTATTTATAAATACCAGCATATATTCTGTGGTAATGCATAAGTATATGTGAATTAGGGATTCAGCATTAAGAACCTAGTGAATTTCGGAATTGATGATCCTGAATCATATTTTTTTAAAAATTTTACTTTCCAGATGCACTTTCCAGTTTGTAAAGTGTTCAAACATGTATTTTTTTCTCATATGATCCTCAAAAATACTCTCAACATAGTTTGAATAGTAAATAGTATGAGAGTAATATAGAAGCAAACAATTTCAAAGTTGGTGATCACATGTTCTAAACTTTTACGGTCCTGAGAAATAAAGTGATTTTCCCAATGCCACACCACTAGTTAGGAATACAGCTGCAAACACACAGCTTCTGACTCCTGGGAAATATTCCTTCCAAATACTTGTCCTTATTTACTGAGAGGTATCAACTGCAAGTATGAGAAGCATTTACTGTTCAAATAAATACCATTCTATCCTGAATATATTTACTTATCCTCTGTAATTTTGGTAAATGTGGTAATCTTAACTGTTTATTAGAATTACACTGTATTAGAATGACACTGTCCAATACAGTAATCACTAGCTAACATGTGGCTGTTTACATTAACTAAAATGAAGAACCCATGAGAAACTCAATTTTCCTGAGTCCCACTAGCCACACTTCAAGTGCTCAATAGCCAGAAATGTCTAGTGGCTTCTGTATCTAACTGTACAAGTTGCATAGTAGCCCCCCCTTTATCCATGTGGGGATATGTTCCAGACCCCAGTGGACGCCTGAAACCATGAATAGTAGCAAACCCAATATATTCTATGTTTTTTCATATAGAAACATACCTATGATAAAGTTTAATTTATAAATTAGGCACAGCAAGAGATTAACAACACTAACAATAAAATAAAACTTTTACAATGTACTGTAATGAAAGTTATGTGAATTACAAGAAGGGTGATTACAGAATTACAAGAAGGGTGAATTACAAGAAGGGTGAGAGAGAGATATTTTGAGAGTCCCTCTCTCAAAATACCTTGTTTTACTGTATTGTGATAGTATTTCTTGTGATGATGTGAGATGATATAATGTCCACTTGATGGGATAGAGTAAGATGAATGACATAGACATGTGTGACATAGTGTTTGGCTCCTAGTGAGGTTCTGCTATGTCAGAAAGAGGATCATCTGCTTCCAGGTTACAGTTGACTGCATAACTGAAACTGGAGAGTGAAACTGTGGATGGGGTGGGGGGAGCTACTGTATAGAATTTCCATTATCATAGGAAGTTCTACGGGACAGTGCTATGTTAGAAGGTGATCAGATTCAATACTTCTTGGTGAATTATGGTTATATTCTTTTTTTAGCTGGTGCATAAGAGTAGCAGGAAGAGTGAGCAAATAAAGCAGAAGAATCAAAAGGTCCTAGAAAATAGTTGACTCTTCAATAAATTTTTTTCCTATTTCAGAGAAAATGAGTGTGTGAAATTAGGATAATAAGAGCAAGTAGGCAGATAGATGGTTTTTAGGAAGTCATCAGTGCCATGGATATTTATAGATAATATCCTAGATAAGCTTTTGGTGGGAAATACTTAATCATAATTTTTTTATCAATGATAAAGCATTTTGGGGGATAGTGTTCATTTTGGGTCCCTATCAGTGAAGTTTTAACACTTTGAGTTAATATGATATCCAACAGTGTGAAATTGAACAGGATAATATTTCAGAACAGGAGAAAAGAAAAGTATCTAGAGAGGAGCAGGAGAGAAAGCTGATTTCTGTCTATTAGGATAAAAACGCATATTTACTTATATTTACACATATACTCATAGACCTTTTTTCTAATTGAGATAAAACATTCAAATTAATTTTTATGGCTTTTACATGGTAATATTGTGCATTTGTCAGGAACTGGATGGTGAAAATTAGCCTCTCACCAATTATTAGGTGGCCTCTGTGATCTCTGACCTTTCCACACAGCTGCACAGCTTTAATGTGAATTACATTATGACACTACTGGAAAACTTTGGGAGCTTTGAGGAGGGAATCTAATTGGAGAGGTGAACTACAGAAAAACAATAAAGAAAGAAGCACTAAATAAATATGAACTCAAAGGAAGGAAATCTCAATGCACAGTGAGAAAACACTTTTCATAAAGGAAGATTTGAACAGGAGCATGAACAGGATTTTGCGAGGGAAAAAGGAAGGTAGACTCTTCTGAATCAGTGAGGAGTTCTGAAGATGTATGTGACATGTGTTTGCATTTTGGCGAGCATGGAGGCTGATCGCAGACCTGGGAAGATCCTGGTGGGAACAGAGAGTGTGTCTGGTCAGTGACAACAGCACTGGGCAGGGAGGCAGGTCACAGTGAGATGGGAGAGGAGCCTGAGGGCAGGGTGTTGGCCATGGACACCATCATCAGAGGGGTTTTGTGGGGCCTTGGTTGGACAGGAGTGTGACCAAAGTGGCCTTTCAAGACAGTGACTCCTTGAGGGAGTTGTTCGGGGTGGATGGGATGGAGAGCAGCATGGGGACCAGAGGTATCGCTGTGGCCTGACAAACCCGCTGGTACTCACTGATACTCACTGATACTCACTGTCTTCCAGGCCTTGTTCTAGACACCGAGGATGCAATAGAGACAAGCTAGAGACAGGTTTTGAGAATAATGGACAGAAGATTATAGGGCATTGAGAAAGGAAAGCATTGTTCGACGGTAAAGGAGGCTTATGAATTCCTCACATTCCAGAATGTTGGTGTCAAAAAGAGAGATTCTGAGTGGCTGCCCCAATATACATTCCCACCAACAATGGGTGAGTGATGGGAATATAAACCAGGGCAGCCACTAAGAATCTCTTTTTAATGTCAACATTCTGAGATTCTTTTCTTTTTTAGGCCATATAAAGGTAATTTTTGTTTGTAATATCTGTTTTCTACAAACTCTTTATAATATGGAAGTTCTGCTATTTCCATGAGGGGAGAGAGAAATAACTGCCCTTTAGTATTTTTTTCCTTATGCAAGGAGGTCAATGAAGGGAAAAAGTCCTGGTAATTCTGGCAGGAAACTCCAAAAGGAAATCTCTACCTTTATTTTTAGGAAATGTAATGGGCAGGTGCAACAATCACAGCAGCAGGTCAGAATCAGAGAACAGCAGGCCCTCAATTCTTCATTCATACATCAAACAAAACAAAACAAAACAAAGCAAACACCACAAAACTTCTCAAGTGCTTACCTTGTGTCCTGAAGATATAACAATAAATAGTCAGGTAATGGGAGATGTTTAACGGGCAGAGCATAGAGCCAAGTTCAGTACTAATGCCCCAGGATGTCCCAAGGTGCCCTTGTCTACTGAGGGGCTGCTGCCCTTCATGCCCTAGAGCAGAAACAGAGGCATCATTTTGAAAAACAGATTACCAGACAAGTGAGGCCAACAATGGAGGGACCTTTTTTCCCTCCATCCCTAGTAGGGCATATGGCTTGAACCCTTGTGATCTTTAAAGGTAGTATGTGTTCATAAATATATACATATACATCTTCTCTATAAATGTGTGTATCTTCTTTATAATTATTCTATGGAGAAAGGCTAATGTGTGGAAAAATGAAAGTAAGACTGTACACAGAGGCTTAACATTTTTAGTTTTAAACTTGTTAGGTACATATACATCTGAAAGAACAACTTCAGAATTTTCTGTTTTTATTTTGGATCAGACTTACAGGCCAGAATCCAGTGTACCTTCTCTAGAGACCAAGAGATTTGAATGCCAGACCAATGCTGGTGTCAAGCTTTGTGTCAGCCAGGACCGTGGAGAACACCTTATAAAGATGTGGAGCTCCATCACACATGTGTAAACATACACGTGACAATTTATAAATGTTTTATATTAACTTGACCAAAGAGTGTGCTGAGTGTGTAGTGATAAAAATGCTACCACTACGGCCTTTAGTATAGTTTATTAATATGTTTGCATGTACTCAATTTTGTAGCTAGTTTTATACTTCAACAAAATGAAATATAGATTCACAGTATCCAACAAAGAAAAAGAAATGATTAATTGAATTATTGGATGTCTATAATGTGGATTTTATGAAGCCTTAAAGTGTGTGTTTTTTCCTTTTTTTATTTTGTATTTTTATTAAAATCCTTGGGGATACACTCCTGCCAAAATGTTGAACAAAAAAATCGAGATATAATATTATATTTTCATTATAATATCATGTATATAAGAATAGGGAGACTATTACAAGATATATAACATGAGTTAATAATCTTGTTTATTTAGTGCTATATAAATGTATTGATAGTTCAAAAATTAAAAGAAAATACTTTAGATTCTCTAATTCTTGTACATTGATAATTCAATCTCTTATTAGGATAATAAGAAAAATAAAGCAAAACTAGAATTTAGAAACATTTTTAATAATCATTTTTCTTTGTGTTTTATAAAATTTCCCTCTGATTTTCACTTAAAAGACTTATACACATGCCACAAATAGTTGAAATTGTCATTTTGAGTACAGCTCATTTTATAATTTGATTTAGGTTCGGAGTAAATACTGATTTCAGTGTTCTTTCTCTAATGAAAATGAAATATTGACAGCAGCTTCCTCGTGGAATTTTAGCACTTTCAAAGCCAGAATGTTGTATGTGAAAGATTGAAAAATCCCTTTAGGCAAACATTCTTATGATCCAGAATATTTGAAAATATGTAATGAAACAGCTGTGTTTTAATCTGATATTTTAATATTGTTTAGCTCTTCTTGATACAGGAAGGTTGCCTTGGTCTTTTTTTATTACAGTAAGGGTTATTTCCAGAACAGATTTACTGTAGGGTTAGGGTTTGGCGAGCATGGCAAGTTTGTTTTTCAGACTCTAGATTCTTGTTTATAAAAGGGGGTTGTCTCCCAGCTTGGTGGTGCTTTATTGCTGTTGCCTATTACATATCTTGGTGTTCCAGAAAAAGGCAAAGGAACCTTGGAGATAGATACTAGATATTTGACCACAGTTAATTCAAATTGTTTGTGAGTTGTACTGATTTTTAAATGACACTTCATAATATTCATGGAGTTTCCCGCAAGGAAAGATGCTTGCAGAAAAGGGATTCATATGGCAGCATGTCTGCTTCTGAAACCTGCTGACAATCACCTTCCAGAATTTAATCCTGTCCCAGAGGGGATTATCTAGTTTAGGATAAAGGGGAGTGCTGAGTGGTTCAAGGAGTCATTCAAGTGAAAAATTACCTAGGTCTCAGTCATCTACATTTGTGCATTTATCTCAATTATTATTTCTTCTGATATTATTTGAAAAGCCTATAAAATTTACTGTTAAATGTTTAAGAACTGACATTAGCCTCATCTAAACCATAGCTTGTGTAAATGGTGGCACCATTGATTTACATAGTTCACCATCTGTGGAACTAGAGTCGTCTGCAGGGCATATGGACAGTCCATTTCAAGGAATTGGAGCCCGCCTAATTTGGAGATTAAAGTAGATACAAATAAACAGGAAATACCACAAGTTCTGGTATTAGAGTGCTGTTCCTCTCAGTTGTTATTTGGGGAAACCAGAGAAAGGAATTTGTTCTCTCCAGTGTCATCTACATGTTGCAAGGCTAGAATGGTATGATGTAATTAATTCCTCCAGCTCAATATTTTGCCCATTTCAGTAGGAGCTTCTTTACATGAAGGTGGGCTCAGGATACAACTCCAGAGGGGAAAAGAGGAAGACACAAAGTCTCCTGAGGCCTCACTCAGACATCACATAACATCCCTCTTCCACATGCTGCCCTTGGTCAAGGCAAGTTACAAGTCCAGCCCGAATTCAAGGAGACAGAAAATAAAGTCTACCTCTTAATGCAATAAATGGCAGAAATCGCATGGCCAATAAGCATGAGAGTAATTGTTGTGGCCATTTTGAAAGAACAAAAATGGCCAAAGTCACATTGACCTCTGACCTTTCTGTACCGCAACAGGCACTTTGGGGAGGAGTGATCTGGAGAAGGAAAATTAGGAAATGTTCACCAACCAGGGACTTCTGTCACTGACATATTATTTGTAGCTATGGAAACCTGCAGCTAGAGGGTACGTGTTGAGCGAGACTCTGTTGGAGCTGCCGAAGGGCTAACTTCATCTTGGAATGAGAATTAGAAAGAAACAGGCAGAGGGGAGATGCCACCAAGAGAGCACAGATTCAGCATCCATCTTCCTATTATATAAAACCAGGTGACGTGCCAGTACTACTCCAAGTGATTTCAACTAGTTATTGTGAAAATATACTTAAATAGGCATTTCACTTTAAGGAAATTACAAATAAAGACAACAAAGACATGGGAGACTTATTATAGCCAAAACTCAAAGAAAGAAAAGGAAGCAATCTTAAAATAGTATTTAATGCTATCAATGCTCCTCTTTTTGACCACCAGAGTTATATCTAAATGTTTAATGTAACACATAATAAGCAATGAGAGGCAATAGTGAAGTACCCCAGCTCTGAAGTCAAACTGACTGGATTCCAATTCAGCTCCGCTTCTTTCTAGTCATGTGACTCTGGGCAAGCTATTCCTCTCTGTCTCGGTTTCCTCATCTGAATAAATGGGGTTGATGATAATTGTATCTACTTTACAGGGTTTTTGTGAGACAAATGGGTTAATAGAAATAAAACACTTATGACAGTAACAGGTACAAAATAAACATTTGAAAAGTATTCACTATTCTAATATTGCTGTTAGTGTTAGACATTGATTTTAAAATACAAGATGGCAACACATATCAAGTGTTATAAAAATGTCCTTTACTTTGTCCCAGTAAATGCACTTCTAAAATGTTACCTCGTGAAATAATTTAACTGAAGAAAAAAATTATCTTGGGAAAGTCTAGTGAGGTGTTATGTCTTCATCATAACAAACACTGGCAGTTATTTCTTTATTTTCCAGTATTGTTTACAATGCTTTAAGTACCCATGATTGTTAGTATTTTTCTCCTTATGTTACAGCTTAAAACTAGGATTCAGATTCTGATTGATGAAATCCTAAGTGTACACCAATCAGTAACAGGTTAAATTTATTGTTATAGTATTTCCATAAAGCAGATGCTATGTAGTTATTAAAAAGAATGAGGAAAACAAAACAAAAGATCTTGTTTTCTGATATCATTCTTCAATTAAAGGAGCCAAGGCTTTTTGGAGAAATGGTTGCCTCTGGGGCTGGGACAGGAGATACATGAAGTGGGCCTGGGACACAGCCAGAAAGTAAGAAAATAGGAAGAACAGAACGCCTGCCCTCTCCCCCATCTCCCCGACCTCCCCTGCCCACCCCCACACACACCGTGCTCAGGATATGTCAAAGGGACACAGTACCCAATTGCAGGAACTCTCGGTGGCTGAAGCTGGAATAATTGGAACAAAACAAAGTAGTGTTGGATTATAACTTGAAGTATAAAGAAATACCCATGAGTTCATACAGAAAAAATAAATGATTGAATAAATAGATACATGGGGAAGAATAGTTAAATCTCCCATGTAGAATTGCAAATACTTTATATAGATACTCTGCCTTCAAGAAGGTGGAGTATGACTCCCACTCCTTAAACATGGTCTACATATAGTGACTTTCTTCCCAGAACTTCGGTATGTAAAGAGGGAAAGAAAAGTAACTTGATAGTACAGAAACCTGACAAATCTGCCTACCCAGTAAACAAGGTTAACATAAATGGTAATACGTTAGGCTGACACTATGTACCCTTGACAGGATGTCATGAAAATGATACTTTATGTCTGTGGACTCCTTCCCAAATCCCAGTGTCATCATGAGACAAACATCAGACAAGCTTCTTTTGAGAGACACTATACAAAATAGCTCACAAGTCTTCCCCAAAACCAGTCCTCAGGAACTGGGAAAATCCGAGAAGATATCATAGGCAAGAGGAGCCTAAGGTAATAGGATGTCTGAATGGAACATGGTAAACTAGATGGGATACAGGAGATAAAAATGGCATTAGGTAAAAACTAAGGAAGTTTGAATAAAGTGTGATCTTTAGACAATAATATGTATCAATATTGGTTTATTAATGGGAACAAATATGCCATCCTAATGTAAGATGTTAATAGTAGGGCAAACTGAGAATGGGGTGCATGGAAATTCTCTGCCATCTTAGCAATTTGTATATTTAAAATTGTCCACAATCATTTATTAAACAAATTTTTTTAAAAAACAAATAGGACTCTTTATTCCTTCATCCTCTCTCCCTGTCAAAAGAGGAGAGTACAGAGCACACGGAATAAGGAGGGGAAGAGCAGCACACTGTGGCCTCCTCAGGCTGAGGCAGCGGCTGGAGCTGTGGGATGAAGAGAAGCTTTACACTGACTGGGAGATTAATGTTCTAATTTTGATTGGAATAGAATTGTTTAATATCTAATGGTGCATCTGTTAATACTTAAAAACAGCCAGAAAAGGCTATGGGACCTTTCTGAGATATTATTCAGGAGAAGAAAGGATTATCCAAAGGAGTGGATTTGAAAGCTACTTTATTAAAAAAAGTGTTTCTTGATTTCTCACTACAAATCCATGTAGTTCGTTTTTTTTTGAGAGGGCATCTCTCATATTTATTGATCAAATGTTTGTTACCAACAATAAAATTCTGTATAGGGGACTCAATGCACAATCATTAATCAACCCCAAGCCTAATTCTCAACAGTCTCCAATCTTCTGAAGCATAACAAACAAGTTCTTACATGGTGAACAAATTCTTACATAGTGAATAAGTTCTTACATGGTGAACAGTGCAAGGGCAGTCATCACAGAAACTTTTGGTTTGGATCACGCATTATGAACCATAAACAATCAGGTGAAATCTGAATATTCGTTTGATTTTTATACTTGATTTATATGTGAATCCCACATTTATCCCTTATTATTATTATTATTATTTTTAATAAAATGCTGAAGTGGTAGGTAGATGCAAGATAAAGGTAGAAAACATAGTTTAGTGCTCTAAGAGGGCAAATGTAGTGCTGTAAGAGGTCAAATGTAGAAGATCAGGTATGTGCCTATAGACTAAGTATTAATCCGAGCTAGACAAGGGCAACAAAACATCCATGCATGCAGAAGATTTCTCTCAAAACAGGGAAGTGAGGTTCTAAGCCTCACCTCTGTTGATCCCCAATTTCTCACCTGATGGCCCCCCTGCGACTGTGCCTGTCTTAGGTTGTTCCTCCCATGAGGAATCTTACCCATCTCTGGCTAACCAGTCATCTTCCGGGGCCATACAGGGAGATGTAAAGTTGGAAGTGAGAGAGAAGCCATATTGTTTGAAAAGGTTAGCTTTTTACTTCTTTGCAGATTTATGCCCTGTGGCTTCTATGCCCTGCATTTGTCTTGAGGTATCTTTACCACTTGGAAGAATTATGATAGTCGGCAATGAGGCACAAATTCTACTTAAGGGTTGTAATTAGGAAGGAAGAAGAAAAGCTATAGAAGTAGCAGATGGAAGAAAACATGGGAAGATTGATTATTTCTTTGACATAACTTCTTTTAGTGTAACATAAACATGTATAGGTTTTAAACTACTAATTAAATTGCATGCACACATTAACATAATAGGAATACAGCTACATAACAAAAGCAGACCTACAATTACCAGCCATATCCAGTGAAACCAAAAAAACCAGGTAGGCACCCTAGGCAATTGTGAAAACTTATCAATGATATGATGGATATTGTCTAACTGAATTTGAATAGTTTGAGAAAAATCAGACAAATTAAAATTACACATTCCTGGGAACTGTTCACATCTCATATGTTCTTTTAATAGTAGATAGTCTATAGTCACAAGATTTTGGAGCGCTGCAACTTGCACGTCTTCTCCTAATTCTTGGTTGAGTTCTGACAGTATAGATCCAGTCAAATTTGTTGTTTTACTATATGCACAGGCCAGCTTAGATATCTCCTTCTTCATTCCAGTGGCAAGTCCAGGAACCAGTGGGATGAATGCAGCTACAACTGCAACAGCGCCAGGATCTTTGTTGAAGTTTTTTGATGATCATCATCTGGAATGACTCTTCCAGAAAATGTTGATGTTGGAAGTTCTTCTTCATATCGTATCTTAATTCTTTTTCTGGGCAGCCAAATTAGGCTTTGATCCTCTGTATAAACACAAACAAACCCTTTGCCTACACTTTGATATGCCCTTTATACCATTGTGAAGAACTTATTGGAGATCACCACACAGGAACTGCTTTTTTTTTTTTAAGAGAAAGGAATATTATCAGAAAAAATGTATTTCCATAGCTGATCATCTGACACCCTTTAAATGATCAAAATTAAGGATATTTAAAGCATGCACTAATCATTGATTTACAGTTGGTTTTATCCTATCAGGGAGTAATCCCCCTTTTCTTTTTTTATTTATCATTAATTTACAATTACATGAAGAATATTATGTTTACTAGGCTCTCCCCTATACCAGGTCCCCCACACAAATCCCTTTACAGTCACTGTCCATCAGCATAGCAAGATGTTGTAGAATCCTTATTTGTCTTCTCTATGTTGTACCACCCTTCCCTTTCTCCCACTCTCCCATTATGCATGCTAATCATAATACCCCCTTTCTTATTCCCGCCCCCTTATCCCTTCCTACCCTCCCATCCTCTCCAGTCCCTTTCCCTTTGGTACCTGTTAGTCCATTCTTGGGTTCTGTGATTCTGCTGCTCTGTTGTTCCTTCAGTTTTTCCTTTGTCCTTATACTCCACATACGAGTGAAATCATTTGGTATTTCTCTTTCTCTGCTTGGCTTATTTCACTGAGCATAATACCATCTAGCACCATCCATGTTGTTGCAAATTGTAGGATTTTCCCTCTTCTTATGGCTGGGTAGTATTCCATTGTGTATATGTATCACATCTTCTTTATCCATTCATCTACCGATGGACACTTAGGTTGCTTCTAGTTCTTGGCTAATGTAAATAGTGCTGCGATAAACATCGGTATGCATATGTCTTTTTCATACTTGATTACTGCGTTCTTAGGGTAAATTCCTAGGAGTGGAATTCCTGGGTCAAATGGTAAGTCTATTTTGAGCATTTTGAGGAACCTCCATACTGCTTTCCACAATGGTTGAACTAATTTACATTCCCACTAGCAGTGTAGGAGGGTTCCCCTTTCTCCACAGAATCGCCAACATTTGTTATTGTTTGTCTTTTGGATGGTAGCCATCCTTACTGTTGTGAAATGATACCTCATTGTGGTTTTAATTTGCATTGCTCTGATAATTTGCAATGTGGAGCATCTTTCCATATGTCTGTTGGCCATCTGTATTTCTTTTTTGGAGAACTGTTCAGTTCCTCTGCCCATTTTTTAATTGGATTATTTGTTTTTTGTTTGTTGAGGTGAGTGAGCTCTTTATATATGTTGGACATCAAGCCTTTATCGGATCTGACATTTACAAATGTATTCTCCCATACTGTAGCGTTCCTTTTGGTTCTATTGATGGTGTCTTTTGCTGCACAGAAGCTTTTCAGCTTAATATAGTCCCACTTGTTCATTTTTGCTGTTGTTTTCCTTGCCCGGGGAGATATGCTCAAGAAGAGGTCACTCATGTCTATGTCTAAAAGGTTTTTGCCTGTGTTTTTTTCCGAGTTTTATGGTTTCATGACTTACATTCAGGTCTTTGATCCATTTTGAATTTACTTTTGTGTATGGGGTTAGACAATGGTCCAGTTTAATTCTCCTACATGTAGCTGTGCAGTTTTGCCACCACCATCTGTTGAAGAGACTGTCATTTCACCATTGTATGTCCATGGCTCCTTTATCAAATATTAATTGACCATATATGTTTGGGTTAATGTCTGGAGTCTCTAATCTGTTCCACTGGTCTGTGGCTCTATTTTTGTGCCAGTACCAAATTGTCTTGATTACTATGGCTTCGTAGTAGAGCTTGAAGTTGGGGAGTGAGTCCCCCTACTTTATTCTTCTTTCTGAGGATTGCTTTGGCTAGTCGGGGTCTTTGGTGTTTCCATATAAATTTTTGAACTATTTGTTCCAGTTCGTTGAAGAATGTTGCTGGTTATTTGATAGGGATTGCATCAAATCTGTATATTGCTTCAGGCAGGATGGCCATTTTGATGATAATAATTCTTCCGAGCCAAGAGCATGGGATGAGTTTCCATTTGTTAGTGTCTCCTTTAATTTCTCTTAAGAGTGACTTGTAGTTTTCAGGGTATAGGTCTTTCACTTCTTTGGTTAGGTTTATTCCTAGGTATTTTATTCTTTTTGATGCAATTGTGCATGGAGTTGTTTTCCTGATTTCTCTTTCTATTGGTTCATTGTTAGTGTATAGGAAAGCCACAGATTTCTGTGTGTTAATTTTGTATCCTGTAAGTTTGCTGTATTCCAATATCAGTTCTAGTAGTTGTGGAGTGGAGTCTTTGGGTTATTCTATGTACAATATCATGTCATCTGCAAATAGTGACTGTTTAACATCTTCTTTACTAATCTGGATTCCTTGTATTTCTGTGTTTTGTCTAATTGCCATGGCTAGGACCTCCAGTACTATGTTGAATAACAGTGGGGAGAGTGGGCATCCCTGTCTTCTTCCCCATCTCAGAGGAAAAGCTTTCAGCTTCTCACTGTTCAGTATAATGTTGGCTGTGTGTTTATCATATATGGCTTTTATTATGTTGAGGTACTTGCCCTCTATACCCATTTTGCTGAGAGTTTTTATCATGAATGGATATTGAATTTTGTCAAATGCTTTTTCAGCATCTATGGAGATGATCATGTGGTTTTTGTCTTTCTTTTTTTGTTAATGTGGTACATGATGTTGATGGATTTTCAAATGTTGTACCATCCTGGCATCCCTGGGATGAATCCCACTTGGTCATGATGTATGATCCTTTTGATATATTTTTGAATTCGGTTTGCTAATATTTTATTGAGTATTTTTGCATCTACATTCATCAGGGATATTGGTCTGTAATTTTATTTTTTTGTGGGGGTCTTTGCCTGGTTTTGGTATTTGGGTGATGGTGGTTTCATAGAATGAGTTTGGGAGTATTCCCTCCTCTTCTATTTTTTGGAAAACTTTAAGGAGAATGGGTACTACGTCTTCTCTGTGTGTCTGATAAAATTCTGAGGTAGATCTGTCCAGCCCGGGGTTTTGTTCTTTGGTAGTTTTTTTTATTACCGTTTCAGTTTCGTTGCTCATAATTGGTTTGTTTAACTTTTGTATTTCTTCCTTGGTCAGTCTTGGGAGGTTGTATTTTTCTAGGAAGTTGTCCATTTCTTCTAGGTTTTTCAGCTGGTTAGCATATAGGTTTTCATAGTAGTCTTTAATAATTCTTTGTATTTCTGTGGAGTCTATCGTTATTTTTCTGTTCTCATTTCTGATTCTGTTGATTTGCGTTGATTCTCTTTTTCTCTTAATAAGTTTGGCTAGAGGCTTATCTATTTTGTTTATTTTCTCAAAGAACCAGCTCTTGGTTTCATTGATTTTTGCTATTGTTTTATTCTTCTCAATTTTGTTTATTTCTACACTGATCTTTATTATGTCCCTCCTTCTGCTGAGTTTAGGCCTCATTTGTTCTTCTTTTTCCTGTTTCGATAATTGTGATGTTCGACTATTCATTTGGGTTTGTTCTTCCTTCTTCAAGTGTGCCTGGATCACTATATACTTTTCTCTTAAGTCTGCTTTCGCTGCGTCCCACAATATTTGGGGCTTTGTGTTGTTGTTGTCATTTATTTCCATGTATTCCTTGATCTATATTTTAATTTGTTCGTTGTTTCATTGATTATTTAGGAGCATGTTGTTAAGCCTCCATGTGTTTGTGAGCCTTTTTGTTTTCTTTGTACAATTTATTTATAGTTTTATACCTTTGTGGTCTGAAAAGTTGGTTGGTAGAATTTCAATATTTTGGAATTTCCTGAGGCTCTTTTTGTGGGCTAGTATGTGGTCTATTCTGGAGAATGTTCCATGTGCACTTGAGAAGAATGTATACCTGTTGCTTCTGGATGTATAGTTCTACAGATGTCTATTAGGTCCATCTGTTCTACTGTGTTGTTCAGTGCCTCCGTGTCTTTACTTATTTTCTGCCTGGTGGATTTATCCTTTGGGGTGAGTGGCATGTTGAAGTCTCCTAAAATGAATGCATTACAGTCTGTTTCCCCTTTATTTCTGTTAGTATTTGTTTCTACTATGCTGGTGCTCATGTGTTGGGTGCATATATATTTATAATGGTTATCCTATATAGCCCTTTATCATTATGTAGTGTCCTTCTTTATCTCTTGTTACTTTCTTTGTCTTGAAGTCTATTTTGTCTGATATTAGTACTGCAACCCCTGCTTTCTTCTCTCTGTTGTTTGCCTGAAATATGTTTTTCCATCCCTTGACTTTTAGTCTGTGCATGTCTTGGGTTTGAGGTGAGTTTCTTATAAGCAGCATATAGATGGGTTTTGCTTTTTTATCCATTCTATTACTCTGTGTCTTTTGATTGGTGCATTAAGTCCATTTACATTTAGGGTGACTATTGAAAGATATGTACTTGTTGCCATTGCAGGTTTTAAATTTGTGGTTACCAAAGGTTCAAGGTTAGCCTCTTTAGTATCTTACTGCCTAACTTATCTCGCTTATTGAGCTGTTATATACACTGTCTGGAGATTCTTTTCTTCTCTCCTTTCTTATTCCTCCTCCTCCATTCTTCATATGTTGTGTGTTTTGTTCTGTGCTCTTTTTAGGAGTGCTCCCATCTAGAGCAGTCCCTGTAAGATGCCCTGTAGAGGTGGTTTGTGGGAAGCAAATTCCCTCAGCTTTTGCTTGTCTGGGAATTGTTTAATCCCTCCTTCATATTTAAATGATAATCATGCTGGATACAGTATCCTTGGTTTAAGGCCCTTCTGTTTCATTGCATTAAATATATCATGCCATTCTCTTCTGGCCTGTAAGATTTCTGTAGAGAAGTCTGATGATAGCCTGATGGGTTTTCCTTTATAGGTGACCTTTTTCTCTCTAGCTGCCTTAAAACTCTTTCCTTGTCCTTGATCTTTGCCATTTTAATTATTATGTTTCTTGGTGTTGTCTTCCTTGGGTCCTTTCTGTTGGGAGTTCTGTGTATTTCCGTGGTCTGTTTGATTATTTCCTCCCCCAGTTTGGGGAAGTTTTCAGCAATTATTTCGTCAAAGACACTTTCTATCCCTTCTTCTCTCTCTTCTTCTTCTGGTACCCCTATAATACAGATATTATTCCTTTTGGATTAGTCACACAGTTCTCTTAATATTGTTTCGTTCCTGGAGATCCTTTTATCTCTCTCTATGTCAGCTTCTATGCGTTCTTGTTATCTGGTTTCTCTTCCATCAATGGCCTCTTGCATCTTATCCATTCTGCTTATAAATCCTTCCGGGTTTGTTTCACTTCTCTAATTTCCTTCCTGTCATCTGTGATCTCCCTCTGGACTTCATCCCTTAGCTCTTGTATATTTCTCTGCATCTCTGTCAGCATGTTTATGATTTTTATTTTGAATTCTTTTTCAGGAAGACTGGTTAGGTCTGTCTCCTTCTCTGGTGTTGTCTCTGTGATCTTGATTTGCCTGTTATTTTGCCTTTTCCTGGTGATAGAAAGTTTGCAGAGCTGGGACGTGTGACGGCTGGAAGAACTTCCCTTCTTGTTGGTTTGTGGCCTTCCTCTCCTGGGAGAACATGACCTCTAGTGGCTTGTGCTGGGCTGCTGTGCACAGAGAGGCCTTCTGCTTCCTGCCCGGCTGCTATGGAGTTTATCTCTGCTGTTGCTCTGAGCGTGGCCTGTCTCGGGCTGCTACTCCAATATGGTGGAGCGCATTGGAGGGGGATCAGCTGGGATGCTGTTTATCTCTGTGAGGGGCCTCCATGCTCCCTGCTGCCCAGGGTGTTAGAGTGCCCAGAGATCCCCAGTTTCCCTGTCTCTGGACTAAGTGTCCTGGGGTGCTTCTGTCTGGTTTTAGGGTCCCTTTAAGTCTTCCAAAAAGTACTTGCCAAAAATAAAACAAAGAAAATAAAAGTAATAATAATTTTTTTAAAAGCCACTTGCTTTTCTTTGTCCTATGGTGCCGGCCTCAGGGACCTGCTCACCGGTCTTGCTCCCCTCTTTCCCTAGTATCCAGGACCCCACACATGCACTGTGTCTGTGCTCTGATCCGGATGGCTGGGGCTGGGTGGTCAACAGTCCTGGGCTCCCTCTCCCTCCCCACTCCAACTCCTCTCCTCCCACTGGGAGCTTGAGGGAGGGATGCTCAGTTCCCACTGGGCTGGGACTTGTATCTTACCCCCTTCGTGAGGTGCTGGGTTCTCGCAGGTGTGGATGTGGTCTGGATGTTGTCCTGTGTCCTCTGGTCTCTATTCTAGGAAGAGTTGTCTTTGTTGTATTTTCATAAATATGTGTGGTTTTGGGAGGAGATTTCCACTGCTCTACTCACGCCGCCATCTTGGCTTCCCATCTAATTCATTTTTAAGTGAAATATTTGTTGTAGAAATGAATGCATTCACACACAAACAGGAATTTTGTTGACTGATCTGAGTCTCGTGCTGTTTGCATATCCATCCCCCTGAACTTATTTGTTTGCATTCATGTATTTGCTCAGGGCTGGTGGCTAGAAACTGGAAAGGCTTTATAGAAGTTTTGTTTGAGGTGAGGGATAGGAGGAGACAGATGGTTGGGACAGATAACATCTCTTCTCCATTGAGTTCCTGGACTGGGTGATCCTGTATGGAAGAAGAGGGGAGACTCCAAATAAAGATTCTCTTCAGGAGACTATGAGATTCTAGAAGAGATGTGAGGCATTCCAGTTCATGGAGCTGTTCATGAACCAGGTGTAAAGAGTATCACAGAGCTGGGAAGAAGACTGTGTTTCTGGGTTCTGTAAGAAATGAAGCATTGCTTCAACAAGTTGAAGATGAGCAGCTTTACAGCTGACTGGGCACAGAACAAAGGTCCTCTCACAGCTACCTTGTTCTGAAAGGTGGTCATTAGACTCCCTTCTAGCAGGATCTGGGCAGTAGGAGTGGTAAGTGGGAGCAGGAGAGGAGAGGAAGAATGACTGCAGGTGATAAAGTCCCTTTTCTAGACTCTGAGAATAATTGAATTTTTGAGAGAAGTTGATTTCTTGCATAGGCAGGGGTTCTCAGAATCATTTTAATTTTGGACTAAGAATAAATATGACCCCATTCAGAACAAAAAATTGGTATGGCATATTGGAGATTTACATCTATTTAATCCAGTCCTTGGAGGTAAGAGCTTCCATACTATTCATCTGTCCGTTTTTCAGGTAAATAAATGAAGTTTAGGTAAATTCAGATTAATTTTACACAGGTAATAAACTAGTAAAGGTGAGACTCAATGTTAATAATTTGTTAAACAATTACAAATGGTAATTCATCTTTGGTTAGGAGAAACTGTACATTGAACATCAATAGCAAAGTGTACAGGAAATACTGCCAAGATATTAGTGTGTTATGGCATGATCATGCAGACTATATGATTCATTTTGGTTTAACAGGAAAGTTGATGTTTTCCTGATTTTTACTTCACAGTTGCAGATCAACAAGTGGAATGCTGAGTAGAAAAGCTGTCCTCATGCAAGTGGATTGGCCCATTTTATAAAGTTGTATTTTGTACTCATCATACTTGCTCTCAAAAAGGCTTTTATAAAATAACCCCTTTTTCTTTGGTTAGACCATATTTTTTTTTTGTAGATTGTTGATGCTACTTTTAATAACTAACTCTGTTCCCTCTCTGAGTCATTGAATCTTTCTGGAACATCTCTAGTTCCAGGTAACTTAAATTTCAATCTGCATCCTTTCTGCGCAGCTTCTCCCATACACACATGGTGAAATTCTGTGTGAACATACTGTATTAAGTTTCACAGACCTTCAGCTACCTGGGTTCTTTCCAGCACTTGAACAGACCTCAGTAAAGCAAGTGAAAATGCATGTACCCCTTTCTCTTCTCTTGTATTTTTGGAGATTTACTTGACAGCACTAATAAATGTCATATAAATTCAAATTCTAGGTCTGGTTTTGGACCTTTACAAATGAATTTGTGATTTTGTAACACCTACTTTTTCCTAACTCGTAGCCATTCTTGAGTAGATTTATTTTCTTAACTGTAGATGGTTATGTTTTCAGCAGATTAGGGAAATGAGTGGAGTATGGGTTCAAGACCACTAGGTCCCTTACAGCAAGAACAAACTGGGAGCAGCTGGTGCCCCTGTGTCTGGGAAGAGAAGCAGCATGTACTGTATACATGTGCCATGTATAGGTAGCACACCAGTTGCTGGCTCCCACAATGCACAATTGTAGTGTCTCTTTTCTTTTCTTTTCTTTTCTTTTCTTTTCTTTTCTTTTCTTTTCTTTTCTTTTCTTTTTCAAAGTAAGCTTTTTCCTTCATGTGATTGATATTATTTTATTTTATCACAATTGCAGACTATGGTGATACACTTTCATACCTGCCATTCCCTCTTGTAATTACTATGTAGCATCCATGGTGTCATTCCCAATCCCTGTAGATTCAGCATCAGCTGGCACAGGGGTCATAATTGTTGCACATTAATTTCATACAAAGAACAATATGCCTATGCTGATGCCCAATTTGAAATAATTGTAATGGACTGTTTTCACATCAGGTAATCTGAGGAAAGATGAATTAGAATTGGAAGTAAGTAGAAAGAATGTAACCCTTATCTATTTCTTTGTAACCCAAAGTTCATGGAGAATTGTTTGTTGACCTTGCTGATTTGAAAGATAGCATATTGATGAATAACCTGTTAATCTGACAGTAACTTGCGTAGTCTTTTTGCTTGCCCTTGATTTCCAATAGGTCTTGGGAAGCTGGATCTGAGAGACAACTGCTGTGTAGAAATACTTGAATGCTCTTCTATGTGCAACACAAAACTTGGAGAAAAAGTCCCTAAGGCTCTTTGGGCAACATAAAATATATCCTTATTTTTGTCTTTCCAGACTTTATATTCTTTCTTCAGAGAGTAATAAAAGTATATTTTTCTAAATCTGACAGGTTTTTCTAAGCTTTCTCTTCTTCAGTCCTGTTCTATATCCAAAATAATGACAAGACTTGCTGCTACTCTCTCTGGCCCTTCTAGCCCATATTCTACACTTATTTCAGACATATTTCTTCCAGAAACCTCAGTCATAAAGTGAGACAAAAGAATCCTGAAATACTCTTTGACCTAAGGATGAATCCTATCCGTGCTGTGCAATTAGGAAATGTCCTGAATCTGGGCCAGAGGCCATAGTAACACAAAGTTCCACATAGCAATGAATGTTTCAGTTCTGCTTCTAATCTGCCCCAGAAGCTTAAGTTGTGTGAGGTGGATAAAGTGATTCTGACCCAATTTATTTAATATATTTCTCTCTGGTTTAACTTTATCCTATATGATAGAATGGATTCTGCTATCTCTAATCCCGCCAAATGTTTCAGGCATTTTTCTTTTTTTTTTTTTGAGGGGGGAAAAATACTAAAGAGAGGAAATTGGATATTCAATATACATTTTTGTCTTCTTTTAGTATTTGAACACAAAAATGGACTACATAAACACATTCTTTGTAACCTGCACTGGGCTATGTTTTCTTGGCCAAAATAACACCTGGGTTTTAACCAAAGCTGTCCCATGAAGTCTTTAAGTCTCAGTCTTCCCCAAATTAACTATATCTCTTAATTAGAGACCCCTAGTTAAGTGAGACTTTCTATTGGAATTATCTTCAGATGCAGGTTTAATACAGGAAGTAACAAAGATAGAAAATTGTATGTGGCCTTCTTTCATGTTAAGATATCTAATATTTTCTGAGTACAGACACAAAGTGCTTTCCATTGTTTAACTCATTTTTAAGTCATGTAGTCTTTGTGGTGATCTGCACATGCAATGATCTGCAACAATCCTTCACTGCTTTTGCAGTTGAAAAATTGAATCTTAGCACAGGCAGTAGGTGGCAGAGATGGGATTGGAACCCAAGTATTCCACGCACATCTAGTCCCTGCATTCCTGGGCCTGCTTTCTTGACTGATTGACATTCAGTGTGTCAGCAACTAGACTGATAAGCAAGTGTGAATTCCTCACCCCATGCCCCACTGCTGTCTGTGCTGTTCTCAGGTGTTCAGACACAGCAAAATGTCTTGCCTGAAGGGCCTCTTCCTTCACTCTTTCTGTGGTTGGTTCTTTCTTATCATTATGGCCTCAAGTGAGATGTCGCCAACTCTGGGAGGTCACCCCTCCACACATAAAGTCGTTTCTCCTTTCCCAGCCCACTGGCACTCACATTTCGCGCCACTCACATTCATGGCTCTCTTCAAGCATTTTTCTCTTTCCATGAGGTACACATTACATATGTCATACCTGTTTATCTGCTTGCTTACTTAATGTCCACCTCCTCCCCTTCCACATTTCCCACTTAAATGTTGGCTCCTTGAATGCAGAGACTGTGTTGCTTTGTCTTAGGGACTCAATAAGCTGTGATAGATAAATTAGGGCAGATGTTCAATACAATGCCTAACACACTGGGTACAGCAAAATCACAGTTATTGTGTGTGTTTTGTCTTTTAGGCATGTTTATTTTTCAGTTACAGGAGTCCATAACAAAAATTCCCTAAGAATGTAAAGTTAAGAGGAACTTAATATCTCTTTGAGAGTTAAAGTTTCTCATGAAAATGTAATGGGTCACCAAGATGGGTAAATCACTTCAGAGAGGTTGCAGACAAGTGAGACCCAACTGTAGGCTGATTGATATTGTAACATTTCTAAAAGACAGTGTCTGTTATTGGCTGAATTATGTACCCCACCAGCCCAAATTCATAGTTGAAGCCCTGAGCCAGTACCTCAATGTGACTGTATTTGGACCTTAAAGAACTGACTCAGTTAAAATGAGGCCATTAGGATGGTCCCTAATGTGATCTGACTTGTCCTTTTAAGAGGAAGGACACACAAAAAGATGCCAGTAATACATGTGCACACAGGAAGGAACATGTGAGGAGACAGGGAAATGGGGTCATTGCAAGCAAAGGAGAAAGAACTTAAGAGAAACCAAACTTGCTAGCACCTTGATACTGGACTTTTAGTGTGAGAAATAAGTTTGTGTTAAGTTGCCCAGTCTGTGGAATTTTGTTAGCAGGCCATTGCAAACTACTACAGCATCTAAGAATAAGAGGAAATTTGGGCATCCAATAACAAAGAGATAAGATAGTCACAGAAGAAAACCTTGTCATTACCTGTTTTAGCATTGCTCTAGGGAGAAGAGCCCATGGATTTTGTGTATTCTCTTTCTGTTGGCTAGATTTTCTGTGATGGAGATGAGATGTATTCATCAGTCTGTCTTGGCCTGATGCCATCACATATTCAATTCTTTTATTATTCACAAAACAAACACTGTTATGTAGTGTCTGACATATTTTAGCCTTTTCCCCCAGTTTTATTGAGAAATTATTAACATGTATCACTGTATAAGTTCAAGGTGTACAGCATGATGGTTTGATTTGCAAATATTGTGAAATGATTACCACAATATGTTTAGTTGACATCCATCATCTCATTTACATACAATAAGAAGAAAAAAGTTCTCCTTGTGATGAGAACTATTAGGATCTAATCTCTTAACATTCCTACATATCACACAGCAGTGCTAACTGTAGTCATTCTATTGTACCTTACATCCCTCGTACTTACTTATCTTATAATTGGAAGTTTGTAAGTTTTGACCACCTTCCTCCAATTCCTTCTTCCCCAACTGACCATCTCTGGTAATCACAAATCTGATCTTTTCTGTACATTTGGTGGTTTTTGTTTCTTTGTCATGTAGATTCCACATATAAATGAGACTATACAATATTTGTCTTTCTCTGTCTGATTTTTTTCACTTATTAGCATAATGCCTTAAAGTCCATCCATGTTGTCACAAATGGTAGGATTTCCTCCTTTCTATGGCTGAATAATATTCCACAAAATATATATATATATATATCTCACAACTTCTCTATGCATTCACCCATTGATGGACACTTAGGTTGTTTCCATGTCTTGGATATTATAAATAATGCTGCTACGAACATGTGGGTGCAGGTATCTTTTCTATCTGGTGTCTAGCTAGTTTTTTTGATTCCTCTGCATGTATTATCACATGGAACTACTGGATCATTTAGTAGTTCTATTCTTAATTTTTTAAGGAATCTCCATACTGTTTTCTGTGATGGCAACAATTTATTATTCCACGTACAGTGCACAAAGGTTCTCTTTTCTCCACAGTGAAGCCAGCATTTATCTCTTATCTTTTTGATGATGGCCTTTCTAACAGACATGAGCTGTAGTTTTAATTTGCATTTCTCTAATGACTAGTGATATTGAATATCTTTTTACATGTTTGTTGGCCATTACTATATCTTCTTTGTAAAAATGTCTATTCAGGTACTTTGCTAATTTTTAAATTGGATTATTATTTTTTTTCTGTTGTGTTATATAAGGTTTTAAAAAATATATTTGGAATATTAATCCTTTATTGGATATTCTTCTAAATTGTCCAGTTTGTTGGTGTATACTTGTTCATAGTAACCTATCCTTTGTATTCATATGGTATCAGTTGCAGTGTCTCTTTTTTCCTTGGTTAGTCTAGCTAAAGGTTTGTCAATTTTGCTTATCTTTTCAAAGTATCAACTCTTAGTTTGGTTAATCCTTTCTATTTTTTTTCTGTCCTCTGTTTCATTTATTTCTGGTCAACCTTTATTATTTCCTTTCTTCTGCTAATGTAGAGCTAAGTTTGTTTTTCTTTTTCTAGTTCCTTATGGCACAGAATTAGCTTGTTTATTTGGGATTTTTCTTGTTTCTTAAAGTAAGTGTTTATAACTATAACTTCCCTCTTAGAACTGCCTTTGCAGCATCCCATAAATTCTGGTATGTTGTATTTCCATTTTTGTTTGTCTCAAGAAACTTTTAAATTTCCCCTTTAATTTCTTCTTTGATCCATTATTTGTTCAGGAGAGTGTTGTTTAATTTCTAGGTATTCATGAATTTTCCAGTTTTCCAACCTATATCAATTTCCAGTTTCATGATGTGATCAGATAAGATACTTGGTATACTTTCAATCTTCTTGAATTTGCTAAGGATTGTTTTGTGGCCGGACATATGATCTATCCTAGAAAATGTTTCATATGCATTTGAGAAGAATGTGTATTCTGTGGTTGTTAGACAGAATGTTCTGTATATGTTTGTTAAGTCATTTCATTTATAGTGTTGTTCAAATCTGATTTTTCCTTATTCATTCTCTGTCTGGACCATCTATCCATTGTTGAGAATGGGGAAATAAAGTACACTTCTATTACCTTATTATTTATTTCTCTTTTTAGGTCTGTTTTTGTTTTATATATTTAAGTGCTCTGATGTTGGGTGCCTGAATATTTACAGTTGTTATATCATTTTGATGGTTGAATCCTTTATCATTATATAGACTTTCTTTGTCTCTTTCTACAACTTCTAAGATCTGTTTGTCTCATATAAGTATAGCTATACTGTTTTTTTTTTTTTTTTTGGTTACCATTTAGTCAAAATGTCTTTTTCATATTCCTTCATGCTCAGATTGTGTGGGCCTTTAAGGGCAGTGTGTCTCTTGTAGCCAGCATTTCATTGGATCTTTTTTTTTAACCCATTCAGCTATTCTGTGTATTTTGATTGAGAATTTAATCCATTTACATTTAAAGTAATTATTGATAGGTCAGGACTTACTGTTGCCATTTTGTTAATTAGTTTTTGTTTGTTTTGTAGTTCCATTGATCCTCGTTTTTTATCCTGTCATTTTTCATTGCAAATAGACTTTTAAGGTGGCCCTTGTGTTTCCAACTGCTGGTGTTCACACCTTTGTGAGACCCTCTTCTCTAAAGTGTGGGTGGATTTTGATGCTTGTTTTCAACCAACAGAACATAGAACATGGCAAAGTTGACAGAATATACATAATTGCATGTATGCAGCATGTTGTATAATGTTGTGTGTTTGTATTACATAAGATTTTAGCATCCATCTTTCTGGAGTCTTCTTTACTAGCTTTGAGAAAGTAAGTAGCCATGTTGGGGAGCCCATATGACAAAGAACTTTAGATGACCTTTGGGAGGTGGGGGCAGCCTCTGACATTAAGCCCTCACTCCTCACTTGAAGCACTCAATTTCACAAGAAAGTGAATTGTATCAATGATCTCACATAGAAAGTCATATCTAAGGTTTTGATAGATTGTACAATATCAAGATAAAAGATGAAATTGAAAGGGGATCATTCCTCATTAAATCTCAGATGAGAGCACAGCCTGGACAACACCTTGGCTGAAGTCTTGTTAGAACTTAAACAGAGTCCTCAGAGAAGATATGTCAGGATTCCTGGACTGCAGAAAATGTGAGATAATAAATATATGTTTTTAAAAGTATTAAGTTTATAGTAATATGCTTATACAGCAACTGATAATGAGCATTATTGCTTATCCAAGTAGGTTTCTTTATTAAACCAAAGTTTTAAAACAAAGTTAAGGACTCTAGTTCATATGATAGTGATTTCTCATTGTAAATATGTAATTAAGGATCCTGAATATTATTTGCCTTCATTTTAGTGGATTCATAAAACATTTTTACATTTATAATCACATTAATTTCATTATAAATACCCATGATATTGAAAGAGCTTGGATTATAAGCCTCTTTTACACATGAACAAAGCAAAATTTTAGGATTTTAAGATATTTGTTGCAGATTATGTTTATTATGTCTAACCCTGTGCTAATTTCTATAGACATTGTAAAATTACATGACATAATTCCAGTGCTACAAGTTTTTCTCTCTGTTGGGGAAAACACAGGTAGGAAGAGAAAGCAGAAAGTAATTCTTAGAGTTATGGGTTAAGATGGAGCTGAGTCTATTAGAAATAAACTTTAGCATGTGAAAATCAGCAGGAGACTGTTGGAATATGAGTCTCAGCTCTATTATTTACCAATCATGAGAATTTGGGTGTTATTTTAGTGTTAAATACTAGGTTTTCTTATCTGTAAAATCAGCATAATATCAGTACACATTCAAAACTAAGTTTACTCTTCTTTTATTGTAGTCTTTAAAAATTTTTTTTATCATTAATCTACAATTACATGAAGAACATTATGTTTACTAGGCTCCCCCTTCACCAAGTCCTCCCCCACTCCCCATTACAGTCACTGTCCATCAGCATAGTAAGATGCTGTGGAATCACTTCTTCTCTTCACTGTGTTGTGCATCCCACCCCATGCCCTCCACTACATACTAATTATACATGCTAATCATAATACCCCCTTTCTTTCCTCCCCCTTATCCCTCCCTGCCTACCCATCCTCCCTAGTTCCTTTCCCTTTGGTAACTGTTAGTCCATTCTTGGGTTCTGTGATTCTGCTGCTGTTTTGTTCCTTCAGTTTTTCCTTTGTTCTTATACTCCACATATGAGTGAAATCATTTGGTATTTGTCTTTCTCCGCCTGTCTTATTTCACTGAGCATAATACCATCTAGCTCCATCCATGTTGTTGCAAATTGTAGGATTTGTTTTCTTCTTATGTCTGAGTAATATTCCATTGTATATATGTACCGCATCTTCTTTATCCATTCATCTGCTGATGGACATGTAGGTTGCTTCCAATTCTTGGTTATTGTAAATAGTGCTGTGATAAACATAGGGGTACATGTGTCTTTTTCAAACTGGAGTGCTGCATTCTTAGGGTATATTCTTAGAAGTGGAATTCCTGGGTCAAATGGTAAGTCTATTTTGAGCATTTTGAGGAACCTCCATACTGCTTTCCACAATAGTTGAACTAATTTATATTCCCACCAGCGGTGTAGGAGGGTTCCCCTTTCCCCACAACCTCACCAACATTTGTTGTTGTTTGTCTTTTGGATGGTAGCCATCCTTACTGGTGTGAGGTGATATCACATTGTAGTTTTAATTTGCATTTCTCTAATAACTAGCGATATGGAGCATCTTTTCATGTGTCTGTTGGCCATCTGAATTTCATCTTTGGAGAAGTGTCAGTTCAGCTCAGCTCCTCTGCCCACTTTTTAATTGGATTAATTGATTTTTGTTTGTTGAAGTGTGTGAGCTCTTTATATATTTTGGATGTCAACCCTTTATCAGATCTGTCATTTATGAATATATTCTCCCATACTGTAGGGTACCTTTTTGTTCTATTGATGGTGTCCGTTGCTCTACAGAAACTTTTCAGCTTGATATACTCCCACTTGTTCATTTTTTGCTTTTGTTTTCCTTGTGCGGAGAGATATGTTCATGAAGAAGTCACTAATGTTTATGTCCAAGAGATTTTTGCCTATGTTTTTTCTAAGATTTTAATGGTTTCATGACTTACATTGAGGTCTTTGATCCATTTCTAATTTACTTTTGTGTATGGGGTTAGACAGTGATCCAGTTTCATTTTCTTACATGTAGCTGACCAGTTTTGCCAGCACCATCTGTTGAAGAGACTATCATTTCCCCATTGTATGGCTCCTTTATTGAATATTAATTGACCATATATGTTTGGGTTAATGTCTGGAGTCTCTAATCTGTTCCACTGGTCTGTGGCTCTGTTCTTGTGCCAGTACCAAATTGTCTTGATTACTATGGCTTTGTAGTAGAGTTTGAAGTTGGGGAGCGAGATACCCCCCAACTTTATTCTTCTTTCTCAGGATTGCTTTGGCTATTCCGGGTCTTTGGGGTTTCCATATGAATTTTTGAACTATTTGTTCTAGTTCATTGAAGAATGTTGTTGGTAATTTGATAGGGATTGCATCGAATCTGTATATTGCTATGGGCAGGATGGCCATTTTGATTATATTAATTCTTCCTAGCCAAGAGCATGGGATGAGTTTCCCTTTGTTAGTGTCCTCTTTAATTTCTCTTAAGAGTGTCTTGTAGTTTTCAGGGTATAGGTCTTTCACTTCCTTGGTTAGATTTATTCCTAGGTATTTTATTCTTTTTGATGCTATTGTGAATGGAATTGTTTTCCTGATTTCTCTTTTTATTAGTTCATTGTTAGTGTATAGGAAAGCCACAGATTTCTGTGTGTTAATTTTGTATCCTGCAACCTTGCTGTATTCCAATATTAGTTCTAGTAGTTTTGGAGTGGAGTCTTTAGGGTTTTTTATGTACAATATCATGTCATATGCAAATAGTGACAGTTTAACTTCTTTTTTACCAGTCTGGATTCCTTGTATTTCTGTGTTTTGTCTAATTGCCATGGCTAGGACCTCCAGTATTATGTTCTCTTCTGTTTTTTGGAAAACTTTAAGGAGAATGGGAATTATATCTTCTCTGCATGTCTGATAAAATTCTGAGGTAAATCCATCTGGCCCAGGGGTTTTGTTCTTGGGTAGTTTTTGAATTACTGCTTCAATTTCTTTGCTCACAATTGGTGTGCTTAGATTTTGTGTTTCTTCCTTGGTCAGTCATGGAAGATTGTATTTTTCTAGGAAGTTGTCCATTTCTTCTAGGTTTTCCAGCTTCTTATCATATAGGTTTTCATAGTAGTCTCTAATACTTCTTTGTATTTCTGTTGGGTCCATCGTGATGTTTCCTTTCTTGTTTCTGATTCTGTTGATGTGTGCTGAGTCTCTTTTTTCTCTTATTAAGTCTGGCTAGAGGCTTATCTAGTTTGTT
Source organism: Manis javanica (assembly GCF_040802235.1). Classification (NCBI taxonomy): domain Eukaryota; kingdom Metazoa; phylum Chordata; class Mammalia; order Pholidota; family Manidae; genus Manis; species Manis javanica. The sequence continues at coordinate 49,761,025 of NC_133160.1, forward strand.
TATTTTCTCAAAGAACCAGCTCTTGGTTTCATTGATTTTTGCTATTGTTTTATTCTTCTCAATTTGTTTATTTCTTCTCTGATCTTTATTATGTCCCTCCTTCTGCTGACTTTTGGCCTCATATGTTCTTCTTTTTCCAATTTTGATAATTGTGACATTAGACTATTCATTTGGGTTTGTTCTTCCTTCTTTAAATATGCCTGGATTGCTACATACTTTCCTCTTAAGACTGCTGCATCCCACAGAAGTTGGGGCTTTGTGTTGTTGCTGTCATTTATTTCCATATATTGCTGGATCTCCATTTTAATTTGGTCGTTGATCCATTGACTATTTAGGAGCATGTTGTTAAGCCTCCATGTGTTTGGGAGCCTTTTTGCTTTCTTTGTACAATTTATCTCTAGTTTTATACCTTTGTGGTCTGAAAAGTTGGTTGGTAGAATTTCAATGTTTATGAATTTACTGAGGCTCTTTGTGTGGTCTAGTATGTGGTCTATTCTGGAGAATGTTCCATATGCATTTGAGAAGAATGTGCATCCTGTTGCTTTTTGGTGTAGATTCCTATTCTATTGTGTTTTCAGTGCCTCTGTGTCCTTACTTATTTTCTGTCTGGTGGATCTGTCCTTTGGAGTGAATGGTGTGTTGAAGTCTCCTGAAATGAATGCATTGCATTTTATTTCCTCCTTTAGTTCTGTTAGAATTTGTTTCACATATGCTGGTGCTCCTGTGTTGGGTGCATATATATTTACAATGGTTATATCCTCTTGTTGAACTGAGCCCTTTATCATTATGTAATGTCCTTCTTTATCTCTTGTTACTTTCTTTGTTTTGAAGTCTATTTTGTCTGATACAAGTACTGCAACACCTGCTTTTTTCTCCCTATTGTTTTCATGAAATATGTTTTTCCATCCCTTGACTTTTAGTCTGTGCATGTCTTTGGGTTTGAGGTGAGTCTCTTTAAGCAGCATATGGATGGGTCTTGTTTTTTATCCATTCAGTGACTCTATGTCTTTTGATTGGTGCATTCAGTCCATTTACATTTAGGGTGATTATCGATAGGTATGTACTTATTGCCATTGCATGCTTTAGATTTGTGGTTACCAAAGGTTCAGGGTTAATTTCCTTACTATTTAAGAGTCTAACTTAACTCATTTAGTAAGCTGTTACAAACACAATCGAAAGGTTCTTTCTATTCTCCTCCTTTTTCTTCCTCCTTCATTCTTTATATATTAGGTATCAAATTCTGTACTTTTTGTCTATCCCTTGATTGAATTTGGGGATACTCAATTTAATTTTGCATTTGCCTTGCAATCAGCTGCTGCACCCTCTCTACCATGGTTTTACTACCTCTGGTGACAGCTATCCAACCCTAGGAACACTTCCATCTATAACAGTCCCTCCAAAATAGACTGCAGAGATGGTTTGGGGGAGGTAAACTCTCTCAGCTTCTGCTTATCAGGAAATTGTTTAATCCCTCCTTCAAATTTAAATGGTAATCTTGCCAGATAAAGTAATCTTGGTTCCAGGCTCTTCTGCTTCATGGCATTAAATACATCATGCACTCCCTACTGGCCTGTAAGGTTTCTGCTGAGAAGTTTGATGTTAGCCTGATGGGATTTCCTTTGTGTGTCATCTTATTTCTCTCTCTGGCTGCTTTTAGCAGTCTCCCCTTATCCTTGATCTTTCCCATTTTAATTACTATGTGTCTTGGTGTTGTCTTCCTTGGGTCCCTTGTGTTGGGGGATCTGTGGATCTCCATGGCCTGAGAGACTATGTCCTTCCCCAGATTGAGGAAATTTTCAGCAACTACCTCCTCAAAGACACTTTCTATCCCTTTCTCTCTCTTCTTCTTCTTCTGGTATCCGTATAATGCGAATATTTTTTCCGCTTGGATTGGTCACACAGTTCTCTCAATACTCTTTCATTTTTAGAGATCCTTTTTTCTCTCTGCACCTCAGCTTCTTTGTTTTCCTCTACTCTACTTTCTATTTCATTTACCATCTCCTCCATGGTATCCAACCTGATTTTAGTACCCTCCATCGTGCTCTTCAATGATTGCATCTCCGACCTGAATTCATTCCTGAGTTCTTGGACGTCTTTCCATACCTCCATTAGAATATTGATGATTTTTATTTTGAGCTCCCTTTCAGGAAGAGTCACGAGGTCCATATCATTTAAATCTTTCTCAGGAGGTGTATTAATAATTTTACTCTGGACAATTTTCCTTTGGCATTTCATGTTTGTATATGGCACCCTCTAATGTCCAGAAGCTCCATCTTGGAGCTGCTCTGCCCCTGATGCAATGTCGGGGTTCACAGGGGAGCGGTACTGGTACCCCATTTGGTGAGTTCTGCTCTTTTCTCCAGGTGTATGCAGTCTGACACTGTCCTCTTTCCTGTTGCTCTCTCAGGATTAGTTGGGCCAATTAAATTTTCTAATTGTATCCAGTTTTAGGAGGAAGCCTCTGTCTCTCCTCTCACACAGCCATCTTTAATCCCCCGGCTGAGTTTACTTTTGAATATAGGAGAGTGCCTTAAAGTTGATACACATTGGCCTTTTTTATTATTACTTTTATTGCAAATCATCTGTTTCTGTAAAGAAAGTTTTAAATTACATATTTATAAATAGCATACATCTTACAACAGAATATATAGCACATGCTGCCAATGCTCAGACTATTCTTTCTGCTATGTTGAATTGTTCCTTGTATTTAAAAATTCTGGATTTGGATTTGATATTTCTATTGTAGTAGGTATGAAATGAGGAAGTGATTGTTCAGTGAAAACCTTCTAATGTGATCACAAACTGTAGACACTGCTCTTGGTTTAAAATGTTTAACTTGAGACAACAGAGTGAGAGGATGGTGGAGATGATAGCAATTGGGTGAATGGATCCTAAGTGAGAGTTTGTGCTTTTCTTTCCTTTGGTAACATGATTTATACATTCCTTTTAAATAAAGCTTTGGTATTTCTGCTTTATCTATAATCATTTACCTCATTGCCAATAGATTTTTATCATACTATGTATTTTCATATATTTTTCTCATTTTGCATCCCTTATGCAGATAATGAAGTTAGAGGCATAGCAGGCAAAAGCAATTGGTCACTACATAGAAAGTCATATCTAAGGTTTTGATAGATTGTGCAATGTCAAGATAAAAGACAACTTCTTATTTTTTAAAAATCCCTTTACTTCAAATGTAAAGGAAGCTTATCTTTGGGCTTAGGAGATGGCATTTCCAAAAAATAGTTTTATTTCTTCCCTTTCCTTTTTGGATTGTTCTTCCACTAAAATGTAGTTCTAATAGGTCAGGGATTTTGCCTCCTTTTTTCGCTGCTACCTCCCCAGCACCAAGTAAATGCCTTGTACATATTAGAAACTCAATAGATGTTTATTAAATAAATGAATTATCCCCCAGCTGGATATTGAGTGGAAATGTAGTTGTGTTACATGTGGACTATTGGGAAATCATAAATTATATTCAGGCTAGTTAAAAAGCACTTAAGTTCCCACTGTACAACTTAGTGGATTTGTAACAGTTGTGAAAGAGCACAGGCAGGGATTCAATCTCTTAAATGTAATCTGGGCACATAAAATATGTATTTTGCATACAGTACCTTGAATTATTTGAGTAACTAGGTAGATGATAAACAGTAGTAACCACAGGGTCAAGGGTATAATGGTATCAAGGGTATAATGTAATTTATCATATACTTTTTTTATTACATGACATTGACTCTATTATTTTGTACTAGTTCTGTTTTCCTGCCAGCTTTTCTAGGAAGAGCTACATTGAAACAGATGTGAGTTTGAGGAAGAGGATAATTTCTAATAATAGTAATATTTATTGAATGTTTCCAATATGCTATCTTTCTCCTAAGCATTTTATACTCATTATTTCATTTACTACTGGCAGAATCTTTGTAAATTAGGTATTCTGGTCACTCTACCTTATTGATGAAGAAATAGGACTCAGAGGTTTTTATATTATTATATAGCTATGTTATTTTTTACTGATGGACTATTAAGTTCCTAGTAGAGTAGCAATAGAAATACATTAGAAAAGGAGTGAGGTATGGTGGAGAAAGTAGATGGTTGGTAGAAAACCATGATTTAGTGAATTAATCTTGGTTGCTTCACAGTCTCACCTCATTCTGGGCCTAAGTTGCCTGACCTATTAAGTTAGAGTAGGTCTCATAGGCCACTGCTAGCAGACAGGCAGAGAAGTGGCCCCACCCACAATGATCCCAGCAAAAGCACTGCTGCATGGTTCACAAAGGGCCAGCTAAGGTGAACTGTCACCTGCTGGCACACAGAGATCAGCTGATGCCAGTAGATAAGCAGAAAGGTGGCCCCACCCATAGTCCATCAATAGTAACTGAAGCTCTACCACAAAGGAGAACCAGGCTCTGGACAGTAAAGAGTCTTGAGCTTGTGGGCACAACAGGACACCTGCTTCATAAAACCATTACCCTGTAGACCAGGATGCATAGCAGATCCATATAATGCAAAGGAAGAAACACAGAAACCCTGACAAGATGAGGAGGCAGAGGATATGTTTCAAACAAAAGTACAGGATAAAACACCAGAAAGAGGGCTAAATGAAATGGAGATCACAAATATTCTTGTTAAAGATTTCAAAGTAACAGTAATAAATATGCTCACTGATCTGTGGAAAAGTATTGATAATCTCAGAGAGGACTTCAAAAAGAGAAAGAAGATTTGAAAAAGAGCCAATCAGAGCTTAAAATACAGTATCTGAAATGACAAGTACAATGGTAGGAATGAATGCTGCAAGTAGAGGAGACAGCCAATGAGATGGAAATTAGTGAACAGGAAAACAATGAAGCTGAGGAACAGAGATTAAAAAAATCTCTAGAAACAAGAGGATGCTAAGAGAACTGTGTGACACTGCAAATGAAGCAATATATGCATAATAGGGGTACCAGAAGGAGAAAAGTAAGACAAAGGGATAGAAAGTCTCTTTGAAGAAATAATTGCTGAAAATTTCCCTAATCTGGGGAAGGAAACAGACACACAGGTCCTAGAAGCAAAGAGAGCCCCTACGAATGGAACCCCAGGAAGACAACACCAAGACATAGTAATAGTTAAAATGATAAATATTAAAGATAAGGAGAGAATATAGAAAGCAGCAAGAGAGAGAAAAAATATTGCCTATAAGGGAAACCCTATCAGTATACAGGAGACTTTTCAGCAGAACTTTGCAGGCCAGAAGGGAGTAGCATGAAATATTTAATGTAATGAAACAGACGGACTGAAAACCAAGAATTTTCTACCAAGCAAGATTATCATTAAAATTGAAGGAGAGATTGAAAATTTCTCAGATAAACAAAGGCTGAAGGAATTTACCACCACTAAACTAGCATTACAGGGTATGTTAAAGGGACTTTGTAGATGGAAATGCTCTTAAGCCTAAATATTTTTCACCATTGAAAATAAACCCACAGTAAAGGTAATAGACCAATTACGTGCCAACCAAGTATTAAAACAAAACAAAAGTAATAAAAGTAACTATGCACAAAAATCAATGAAGGAATACACAAAAAATGCAGATTATGACAATCTAATGCATAAAATGTAAAGGGAGAAGAAGAAGAAAAAATAAGTACTTTTAGATTGTGTTTGAAATAAAGAGATCATCAATTTAATGTAAACTTATATATTAAGGAAACTATCCATGAACCATATGGTAACCAAAAATTTAAAGCCTATTATAGATACACCAAAAATTTTTTAAAAAATGGAATCCAATCATAACACTAAAAAGTAACAATAGTATGAGAGGAAGAAAGAAACAGAGAGGAACTACAAAAACACCAGAAAGCAATTAATAAAATGGCAGTAAGTACATAACTATCAATAATTACCTGAAATGTAAAAAGTCCAGATGCACCAATCAAAAGACATAAGGTGGCAAAGTGGATAAAGAAATAAGACCCATCTCTGTGCTACCTACAAGAGACTCATTTCAGACCTAAAGACATGCACAGACTGAAAGTGAAGGAATGGAAAAAGATACTTCATGCAAATAATAGAGATAAAATATCAGAAGTAGCAGTACTTGTATCAGACAAAATATATTTCAGAACAAAGGAAGTAACAAGAGACAAGCACATTAAATGATGATAAAAGGATCAGTCCAGCAAAAGGCTATAAACATTTTTGAACCCAACATATGCACACTTAAATATGTAAAACAAATACAGAACTAAAGGGGGAATAAACTGCAACTCATCCATATTAGGGAACTTTTATATGCCACTTACATCAGTGGACAGATCAACCAGACAGAAAATAAATAAGGAAACAGAGGCACTGAGCAATATATGAGATCAGATGTACTTAAAAGATATCTCCAGAACAATCCACCCAAAAATATAAGGATACACATTTTTCTCAACTTTACATGGAACAGTCTACAGAATAGGTCACATACTAGGCCACAAAAAGCCTCAATAAATTAAAAAAGATGGAAATTGTATCAAGCTACTTCTCAGACCACAGTGGTATGAAATTATGTGAAAAAAACAAAACAAAAAAACAACAAATCCATGCAGGCTAAACAATATGCTTCTAAATAATCAACAGATCAATGAACAATCAAAGTAGAAACTAAGCAAAATATAGAGAGCACTAAAAACAAAAATATAACAGTTCAAAACTTCTGGCATATCACAAAAGCAGCTCTAAGAGGAAGTACATAACAATACAGGCCTACATCAAGAAACAATAGCAGTCCCAAATATACAGTCGAAACTCCCAACCAAAGAAAATATAAAAAGAAGGACAAATGAAACTCCAACTTAGTAGAGGGTTGGACAATAAAAAGCAGAACAGAAATAAATAAAATAGAGATAAAATGATAGGAAAAATATAAGAAAATTGCAGACCAATATACCTGATGAACATAGATTCAAAAATACCAAGCAAAATATTAGCAGACCAAATTCAAAAATACATCAAAAGGATAATCCTTCATGACCAAGTGGGATTTATTCCAGGGATGCAAGGATGGTACAATATTCATAAATCAATCACTGTCATATACCACATTAACAAAAAGAAGGATAAAACCATAAGGTCATCTCAATAGATGCTGAAAAAGCATTTGACAAAATTCCACATCCATTCATGATAAAAACTCAACAAAACGAGTATGCAGGGAATGTACATGTACCTTAACATAATAAAGGCCAAATATATGACAAACCCTCAGCTAACATCATACTGAATGGCAAAAAGCTAAAAGCTTTTCCTCTAAAATCAGGAACAAAGCAAGGATGTCCATCCTTACCATTTTTATTCAACATAGTACTTGCTGCCCAGCTGTGCCAGAGGTAAGCCGCAGGTGGCTGTGGGGCCTCTGGCATGAAGGGAGGGAAGCGTTCGTTAAAGAACAAAGCTAACGGTCAGCAAGATTACTGTGAGAAGATAGGAAAGGAATGCGCTCAGCGATGAAGGCAGTGGCCACGCTGTGCGTCCTGGGAGCCCTGGTCATACTGAAAGCTGCTCAGAAGGACATAGCAGACAGACTGCAGAGGGCACTTCTGAATCCCCATCTCCACCAGGGCTCTCTGTGGGCGGGCATATGCCACTTCACACTGATGTAACAATTATTCTTCAGGTTTCCACATATATGCTTGGCTGGTCATCCCAGGGCCCCTCTGCCCACTTCTGGTCACTAACACACAGATGTGTAGTTCTCCACTGTAGAAAGCAAGAGGCTACAGAGAACAGTAAAAGGGGCAAGTGAACCAGCTAACAGAAGGAAGGTTTTGCTTTTGGTTTTATTAACTTTCCTTTCCCTGGTATGGAGCTTGGTGCTTGGGTTGGTGTTTCTGTTTCTCTCTGTCCTGCAGTCACTGGGAGTTTTAGGGTAAGGACTGCAGTATATGGAAAAAGTTGTGGGGGGAGCAGGGCCAGATCTTGAGTAACTCAGCCAAGCCAATCTCTCCTCCCTGCTCCTTTTAAGTACATATAAGCATATATATACATAACATGTAACATATTAAGATGTATAACATACAATACAAATATGTATTTTATAATATTCCATATTACATATTTTCACAATATATAACATAAATATATAATGAATAATATAATAAATCATTGTATAATGTACATTATATGTAATATAATTATGTAATAAAAATGTATATAATTATATAATATGTGTGCATGTGTGTGTGTTTATGTCTATATATACATATAGACACACACATTTGTTATCTGTCTATGCTTGTAAGCCATTTATTGAATATTTACTAAGTGCCAACCATGGGATTCACAAACACAGCAGGTAACTATAACTTTCCTACATTTTAAAGTAGCGAAAAGAGAGGTACAGATAGAGAGAGTCTAAGATCAGAGAGTTTATAAGGGGAGTTGGAACATTCTTACCCAGATAAAAAAATTCCATACTTTAAAAAGTCTCAAATAACTAAATCCTTTTTTATTTATTGTTTGTATCCATTCTAATCTTACAAGCAGGGAAGCAGAGCATGTCCTCCTCTGTAAACAAAAATCACATGCAGATTTCTCACTGACTTGTACTTCTGCCAGAATAGTGTGTGGTTGTGAGAAGCAATGCTGTATTTTGATGACATTCCAATTTCCTTCCAACTCTCCAGTCAGTATCACTAAGAGATCGCATGCCCCATTGTGACACCAGCATGCATATAGCCATTCACTTATTACCAGAGGAACCTTCTGTGCCAATACCCAGCACCTCTCAGCAGACCTGAAGAAGGATAATTTTCTCACAACTCCAGCTGTTGAGCAGAAGTTCAGAGTTTTATGTGCCACTGATAGGGTTTTTTAGATCTAATCAAATTCAACAACAGGGCAGTGTGACAGGCAATGTTCAAAGACAGGAAGGGCTTTGGAAAAAGAAGGTAAAATTAATGGGACCTGCTACTGACAATACAAGAAATCTAAATCTTTAGTGTTGACTGACTGTAGCAGTAGTATATAACTGAAGAACATAGAAAATGTCCAAATATTTCCGAATTTATTTTCATAGTCCTGGTATAAACCAGAAAAGCAATTAATTCACTAATTGACTCAGTGAATATTTACTGAATGCTTTCTATATATCAGGCACTATTAAACACTTATTTATCAACATAGCTTTTAAAAATATCACTTGGATAAAATGTAGGTCTATGTTGAACTAACTAGTATTCTCTTTACTTTTGGAATAATCTGATTCAAATCAATTCTTTGCCATCCCTCCAAGTATCATTTTACTTAATTCCATCATTGTTAATAAAACTTACTTTTCCACTTCTCAGGCTGATGTTTTTAATCTCCTGAAAGGTATGAAACAATATTTCTTTGATGTTTTTCATTGCAAGGAGATAATTATGCTATTTTTGTAGGAATTTATAAAGACTAAGCACATGTGATAAGAGTGGAGTGTTATTAAACATAACTCACAACAAGATTCTTAGACATTTATGATTATGTGTAATAATTACTGGTCTCCTTTAACATAAATCTTTATCAGTATATGTGAATAATAGTTAACTTCATTTATGTAACCCAATCGAATATTGCTCAGGTTAACTAGGTTGGTGGTGTGGGGGCAAAATGAAAGGTCAGAGGGAGGAAGAGATGGAAAAAGTGAGGGAGATGGGAGTCGGAGTGGCTTCAAAGCTTTTCGGAAGGCGCACTGGCTCTCAGCTGGGGCTGCCCAGGCCCCTCCGTCTTCCCCTCCACCCCCCACCCTACTTTGCCCTCTTCACTTCAAGGAGACAGCAAAAGACTAAGTGAGGGCTCCTGGAAATGTCTTGATAAGTGAGGGAGGGCTGGTGGGAAGACAGGTGTTAATGAGAGCCAGGTGGAAAAGCAGGAGAGTGACTATAGGATGCAGCTATAGAAAAAGATTCTGAAGAGGGATTTGAGACAGTTGTAGTTTGGAAGATGCTATGTCTTCCATCATGGGTGTGTGTGTGATGAAACGCAGAAAAGAGAAATGAGAACTGAAAAGAGAGGAGAAGGAAGAGCAATTCATTAGGTTGTGCATGCTACAGGAATGTGATGAGAAATCCATGATTAAGTGTTTATCTGAGGTTTGTGAAAGTTTCTGTTTATGTGCAGAAATGTTGAGATGACTGATATTGTTAAAAAATTGCTATGTGCATCTTTTCCCTCTTTTATATAGTTTAAAATGGCTAATCATAGACCACCTTCTGAGTGTTAGTCTTCCTATCAAGTTTGGAATTGGTACAGATCCTGTCCTCATGAAGCTTATAGTTGATTGTAGGGTACTGAGTCTTCCCACACTTAAATTAGCTTGAAATTATTGTTGCCAAACTTTCTGTTTGTATTTTATCCCTTCCCTCAAATTGTAACAGTTTAAGAGATGTTAGCTCTATTACTTTCTAAAGAAAAAATTTTTTCAGTAAAATATTACTTAATTTTCATAATTCTTGAAAATTTTCAGTGGATAAAGGAACAAGTATAAGAAGAACTTTAAGTTAATTTTCAAATGAGTATTCAGGGATTTAAAAACAAAGAGAGAGAGAAGTCTAGAGCTCCTGGGATGCAGTTGTTTAGCAAGAGAACACATTGATGTCATTGAAAATCTATTCATTATTAACTATGAAACAAAACACAAAAATAAGGAATTTTGGTTTCTTTTGGTTCTTTCATGAATACTGAAAAATGGTGTGACTTCCTTAGTATATTTTGTAGTTCTCCATAGGGAGGCACAAACTAATTTTTTCTTAGTTTATTTATTCCCTACTTGTTCTTTTTTGTATGGGAGGGTCTTCCCTCAAAACAACACATTGCATATGGGGTGGAGGTAGGGAATAAAAATAGAAAATTTATATATGAGAGGCAGCATTTGTTAAATATATATATTTTTGTGGATCTAATCACTGTATTCATCAGTGGTGAAATGAAAGTATTCTTTTTATGTCAGCTTATGTTTTTTATGAAAGTGTCTCAGGAAAGAATGCAGATAAAACATGAATGTGAATCTAACTGCTAGTGCTAACTTTGAAATTAATCTTAGAACATAATCTTCCACTTTTAATCTATATTTTAGAGAAATAGAGCAAAGAAAGGAAACCATCACCAGCACAGTGTAGTGGTAAGAGCAGAAATGCTTCCATAGGCAGCCTGAGTTTGAATCCTGGTTGTTCTGCTCAGTTTCTCCCATCTGTAAAATAGGCCCAACAGTGTTCCCCTTATAAGATTGGTTGTTATACAAATTGAGTGGCTTAATATTTATAAAGTACTTAGAATAGATTTGGCACAGTATGTGGTTGTTAATAAACAAAAGTATGTAAATGACTCTGTGATGGGTTGGGAATATATTAAAGCTTACAGAGGAATATGTATAAAGCAATAAAAATCCATGCTTATTTGCAGTAGTATATATTTTTACATGCTCATTTGTTGTTTATTTTTGTGTATCTTTCCCTATTAATATCATCTTTTCTGCAATTCTTAGATGCTGATTTGTCCCAGAAACTTCTGTTTCTACCACTTTTTCTTTTTGAGTTTGATACATATTACAAAACCTGAATATGGCAGATGATTTACAGTGCTACATAAGAAGGACTTTTTTCCAATTATGTTTTCATCAGGCAAGCAGCCCTGCTGTGATGGGAATAAATGGTTATGGCATTGCTATGAAATTGATATTGTCTGTTCCAGAAAGCTATAGAATTAAACAAACACTGGCCAGGATTATCCTTCACCTTTTCTAAATGTAAGGTCAAAATTGAGATAAATAAAGGAAGACTATGTGGTTTTCCCTTTCCTTCTTGCCATCCAGTAGCCATCTAGAATTTATAAGACAGAGAATCAGAATGTGTATGTGTGTACAATCCATCTAATGCAAAAAAATTATTTCTTATCCATGCCATATACAGACTAAATTGTAGGTGTTATATTTAAATGATTCATTAATATTCTATCTTATCTAAATTTTTTTAGGTAAATATCACAGAAGTTTTGTTTATTTTTAAGTTCTAGTTTCAGCAAAACAGTTACATTCGAAAAGGTCGAGACTACCATCTATTAGTATTAATAATCCTTTTGCAATTATTATAGTAATTTGTTCCATATGTCTATAAAATGTTTCTCAGAATTACTGGATTATCATCTACTGAGAAGTTCAAAATTATCAATTTGATGTTTTTTCCAACTGAGAAGCAATGTTATCTCAATACCTCTGGTAAGGCTGAATCATATATTGAAATATGTCAGATCAAATAATAGCATCTTCAATAGCTGTTAAGTATATCTGTAATTATCTAACAAGATTATTAATTTTTTCCTTCTGCTCTTAATATGTCAGTGATGGGAGAGAGACCATTGGTTACTGAGAGTTGTCATCCTTGAATATTTTTGGAAAAAATAGATTAAGTGACAGTTCTCATTAACTTCTTTGGGACGCTTAGAAATTCATATATTAAGGAGAGAGAATAACGAAATGATGATGGTAGCAGTGAAGTCTAGAGTCCTTTTTTTATTTCTTTATTTAGCTATTGCTTAAACATTTCTAAGTGTGATTTTTATATGAGGGAAAACAGGAAGAGCTCCCATGAGCAAGCCGATTCCTGGACTGTCCAGGCAGGCAGGTAGGGCTGGTGCCGACTTTGGACCTTGGTGAGTCACCAGCAGTGATGAGATTATCAGATCACACAAAGTAAGGTTGGGTTGGGAACCAGCTTGAAAATGAAAGAAACAACTTGAGAGAAACAACTTCCTTGGTAAGATCAGACTGCTTTTTTTCTCTACAATTTGTAATTCTAACCGACAGTAAATAGGAAAAAAGAAAAGACAAGGCAAAAGGAAAAGAGTGATCAAAACTAAGCTAAAATCAGAGGCAGTGGATGCAGAGGGGAAAGACTTGGCCCTGAGCTTACAGTCTCTCCAGGATAGCTCCAGAACTGTAAGCTTTTAACTGAAGCTTTGCTATGTTCCTAAGTAGTCCACTGTTACTAACAAATTTCATGGACTGTCCATTTTGAAAACATAGTCATTCTAGACAAGTAGGTCCTGAGTAAATTTGTGTTTTAATTGCAGGAAGGGGGCGTCTGATTTGAGAGTACCCGAATTAGAAATGTTTTTTATTCCTTTTCAGTAGCACAAGTAAATAAATAGCAATAATGAAAAATTTTCCTTAGAGTATGTAATGAACTGTGGTTAGAGCAGGATTTAAAAGTGTGGTTACTTTGGCTGTAGTACTTTAAGACAAGCACCATGTTTATGTGAAGGATATGACTTTTTATGTGTACTTTTTCCAATGTGTGTATGTTTCACTATTGTTACAGGCACCAGAAATAAGAGAAAAAATGTTTAATGAGAATACACTTACTTATTTCTGCATATATTCATTCACTCTTTTAATGCATTAGATAAAATGGAGAGATTTTTCTTGTTCATTCTGTCCTTTCTACAGAGAGGATTAGCACTGTGCTGCTTTCAGCCTTGTGATCTCCCTTTAGCAGAAGGCTGGAGAGGGCAGATTCTGGGCTTCACAACACCTCTCCTTACCACCAGGAGTGAAATGCTGCTGGAAAAATGACTAAGTTGTACTTAGTAATCAGCAAATTCTGCACAGCCCTCATTTCCTGTCAAAGCTAAGTTATATTCTAGAACCCAGTGGGTTGAGCAATGGGGTCTTCCACATTCATAGAGTGAGACTTTTCTGCACTGTAGTTATTCAGGATGCAACAGTTTTGCCAATTCATATAGAGAACTGAAACCTAAAACTCTAGCTCTTGTTTACGCTTGAAATAGGCTGAGAGACCTAGTGCAATTTGAATTATTTACACTAGTGTCTTTTCTCTCTCTCCTATATGTAAACATTTGAATGTGTAGCATCAGATACCTATAAAATGATGGCAGTGGAGTGAGTGATCTCTGTGGTTGGCGGGGCTCTGACAGACAATCAGGTGACTGCTGGAAGTGCTAGGAGGCTCTGGACATGGCCCTTACTTCTGTATAAAGCCCAATGGGGCTCACAGATAGAAAGGGAACTTCACTTACTCTTTTACATCTTTTATGAGTTACTTATAATATTGTGCATAAGTCTGATAATGCACATAGAAATTGGCAGTTACAGAAGTTTGCAGGTTTTTTTAATCCCTCGGAGATCTCTCTATACATAGAGCTTCATATAGTCCCTAGAAACTTCTGAATTTAGAAGATTTGTATTTAAGTACTGATTCCGCCCCTTACTGGCCTTGTGACACTGCTCAAATTACATGTTCTCTTCAAACTCAGTTCCTTAGTGGAGAATGCAGTATTTCCTAGTGTTCTTTCTTGTTCCCAGACTGCAGTGCCCCTCCTATTGCATGTTCGGACTGGGAAATGGGCACCTTCCTTTCCCTCCTTCACCTCTTTACACTCGGTGAGTGGAAAAGTCACTGTGATTCCTCATACTTTCTCAGTTTGCTCTCCTCTTCTCCATTTCTGCAGCCATTACCCTGGTTGAGATTAGTGTGACAATGTGCCTGAAGTAAGGTAACAAATCCCTAACAGGCATTGACACCTTCTGTAGTTTTCATTGGTAGCCCCTTCATTTTATATCTTATCCTCTCCTACTGGTTTAATCTTCTTGAGGCATAACTGTCATGCTGCACGTTTTCTTCTTAAAAGCCTTTAAATGAATCTCTTTGTGAACTGAATGAAGGCCAAGCTGTAAGAGAGCTGATCACATGGATGTGCCCAAGTGTACCTGACAATGCACTGACAATCAATACATTTTCTCTGCTCTTTCCTCATATTTAAATTTAGATTTTGAAGTTTTGGTAAAGATACCAGAAAGTGAAGTTGTGACCCTCTGAGTGCATCACATCAGAAGGCGTTTGATGTCCATTTGTTCCATTACTGGAAATGTAGTTAGTGACCAGCACAGTAACTCCAGTCACTCGGTGAAGGTAACATCTGTCCGGTTTCTCCACCACAAAACTACTTTATTTCTTTGTACGTAATAAGCATCTTGTGGGAAAATAATGTGAGAGGATTTAAGTGTCTTGTAATTTATCACACCTTTACCACTAATTTGAGCATTCATTGACAATTCTTCCCTGAAATGATTACTGTGGTGTTTGCCAAATGGTGATTTTCTAGGTTAACATTGCTTCAACTACAGATACAAGTTGGAAATTTATAGAAAGGGAAGATTATGCTTATTTATTCATCCATTTCATTATTTATCCTAGCATGTATAAATGAATTCTTTTTTAAAAAAATTTTTTATTAAGATATTATTGATATTCACTCTTAGGAAGGTGTCACATGAAAAAACAATGTGGTTACTACATTTACCAATATTATCAAGTCCCCACCTTACCCCAATGCAGTCACTGTCCATGAGTGTAGTAAGAAGCCACAGATTCACTGTTTGCCTTCTCTGTGCTACACTGTTTTCCCCATGACCTCCTACATCATGACACTAAACATAATACCTCTCAATTCCCTTCTCCTTGCCTCTCGACCTACCCTTCCACACCCCTCCCCTTTGGTAACAAGTAGTCCCTTATTGGAGTCTGTGAGTCTGCTGCTATTTCATTCCTTCAGATTTGCTTCATTGTTATACTTCACAAATTATTTGACACTTGTCTTTGTCTGCTTAGCTTATTTCACTGAACATAATAGCCTCCAGCTCCATCCATGTTGTTGCAAATGGTAGGATCTGTTTCTTTCTTATGGCTGAATAGTATTCCATTGTGCATATGTACCACATCTTCCTTATCCATTCATCTACTGATGGACACTTAGACAGTTCCCATATTTGGCTATTGTAAATAGTTCTGCAATAAACATAGGGGTGCAAATCTCTTTTTGAGACTGAGAAGTTGTATTCTTTAGTTAAATTCCAGGGAGTGGGATTCCTGGGTCAAATGTTACTTCTATTTTTAGTTTTTTGAGGAACATTCATATTGCTCTTGACAATGGGTGAACTAGCTTACATTCCCACCAGCAGTGTAGGAGGGTTCCCCTTTCCTTGCATCCTCACCAGCATTTGTTGTTCTTAGTCTTTTCAATGCTGGCCACCTTACTGGTGTGAGATGATATCGCATTGTGGCTTGAATTTACATTTCCCTGATGATTAGTGATATGGAGCATCTTTTCATGTTTCTGTTGGCCATCTGAATTTCTTCTTTGGAGAATTGTCTCTTCATATCCTTTGCCCATTTTTTAATTGGGCTATTTGCTTTTTGGGTGTTGAGGCATGTGAGTTCTTTATATATTTTGGATGTTAATCCCTTGACAGATATGTCATTTACAAATATATTCTCCCATACTGTAGGATACCTTTTTGTTCTGTTGATGGTGTCCTTGCCATACAGAAACTTTTTAGTTTGATGTAGCCCCATGTGTTCATTTTTGCTTTTGTATCCCATGCTCAAGGAGATGCATTCAGGAAGAAGTTGCTCATGCTTATATTCAGGAGATATTTGCCTATGTAGTGTTCTAAGAGTTTTATGGTTTCATGACTTACATTCAGGTCTTTGATCCATTTTGAGTTCACTTATGTGTATGGGGTTAAACAATAATCCAGTTTCATTCTTTGGCATGTAGCTGTCAGTTTTAACAACACCAGTTGTTGAAGAGACTGTCATTTCCCTATTGTATATCCATGGCTCCTTTATCATCTATTAAATGGCTATATATGTGTGGGTTTATATCTGGGCTCTCTATTCTGTTCCATTGGTCTATGGGTCTGTTCTTGTGCCAGTACCAAATTGTCTTGATTACTGTGGCTTTGTAGTAGAGCTTGAAGTTGGGAACCATAATCCCACCAACTTTATTTTTCCTTCTTAGGATTGCTTTGGTTAATCAGAATATTTTGTGGTTTCATATGAATTTTAGCAACATTTTCTCTAGTTCATTGAAGAATGCTGTTGGTATTTTGATAGGAATTGCATTGAACCTGTAGATTGCATAGGCAGTATGGCCATTTTGACAATATTAATTCTTCCTATCCATGAGCACAGGATGTGTTTCCATTTATTGGTATCTTCTTTAATTTCTCTCATGAGTGTCTTGTAGTTTTGAGAGTATAGGTATTTCACTTCCTTGGTTAGGTTTATTCCTAGGTATTTTATTTTTCTGATGCAAATGTGAATGGAAATATGTTCCTTATTTCTCATTCTGCTAGTTCATCATTAGTGTATAGGAATGCAACAGATTTCTGTGTATTAATTTTGTATCCCCAAACATTGCTGAATTCAGTTATTAGATCTAGTAGTTTGGGAGTAGATTCTTTCTGGTTTTTTATTTACAATAACATTTCATCTGCAAACAGGGACAGTATAATTTCTTCCTTGCCAATCTGGATGCTTTTATTTTATTTATTTGTGTTGTCAGATTGCCATGGCTAGGACCTCCAGTACTATATTAAATAAAAGCAGGGAGAGTGGGCATCCTTGTCTTGTTCCTGATCTTAAAGAAAATGCTTTTAGCTTCTCACTGTTAAGTATAATGTTGGCTGTGGGTTTGTCATATATGACCTTCATTATGTTGAAGTACTTGCCCTCTATACCCATTTTGTTAAGAGTTTTTATCATGAATGGATGTTGAATTTTTCAAATGCTTTTTCAGCATCTATGGAGATGATCATGTGGTTTTTGTCCTTCTTTTTGTTGATGTGGTGGATGATGTTGATGTATTTTCTAATGTTGTACCATCCTTGCATCCCCGGAATAAATCCTGCTTGATCATGGTGGATGATCTATTTGATATATTTTTTAATTTGGTTTGCTAATATTTTGTTGAGTATTTTTGCATCAGGGTGAGTATGTAATCAGGGATATTGGTCTGTAATTTTTTTTTGTGTGTGTGTGTGGTATCCTTGCCTGGTTTTGATATTAGAGTGATGCTGCCCTCATGGAATGAGTTTGAAAGTATTCCCTCTTCTTCTACTCTTTAGAAATTTTAAGGAGGATGGGTATTAGATGTTCACTAAATGTTTGATAAAATTCAGTGGTGAAGCCATGTGGTCCATGGGTTTTGTCCTTAGATAGTTTTTTTATTACAAATTCAATTTCATTGCTGGTAATTGATCTGTTCAGATTTTCTGTTTCTTCCTTGGTCAGCCTTGGAAGGGTGTACTTTTCTAGAAAGTTGCCCATTTCTTCTAGGTTACCCAGTTTTTTAGCATATAATTTTTCATAGTATTCTCTAATAATTCTTTGTATTTCTGTGGTGTCCATAGTGATTTTTCCTTTCTCATTTCTGATTATGTTTATGTGTATAGACTTTCTTTTTTCCTTAATAAGTCTGGCTATCAGTTTATCTATTTTGTTTATTTTCTTAAAGAACCACCTCTTGCTTTCATTGATTCTTTCTATTGTTTTATTCTTATTGCTTTTATTTGTTTCTGCTCTAATCCTTCTTATGTCCCTCCTTCTACTGACTTTGGGCCTCATTTGTGCTTCTTTTTCTAGTTTCACTAATTGTGAGTTTAGACTGTTCATATGGGATAGTTCTTTTTGAGGTAGGCCTGCATTGCAATTTATTTACCTCTTAGCACAGCCTTTGCTGCGTCCCACAGATTTTGTGGTATTGAATTTTTGTTGTCATTTGTTTCCATATATTGCTTTATCTCTGTTTTTATTGGGTCATTCATCTATTGGTTATTTAGGAGCATGTTGTGAAGTCTTCATGTGTTTGTGGAATTTTTCATTTTTGTTGCACAATTTGTTTCTAGTTTCATATGTTTGTGGTCTGAGAAACTGGTTGGTACAATCTCAATCTTTTTGAATTTATCAAGGCTCTTTTGTGGCCTAGTACATGATCTATTCTTGAAAATTGTCCATGTGCACTTGAAAAGAATGTGTACTCTACTGCTTTTGGGTGTAAAGTTCTGTAGGTGTCTGTTATTTCCATCTGTTCTAATGTGTTGCTCAGTGCCTCTGTTTCCTTACTTATTTTCTGTCTGGTTGATCTGTCCTTTTGAGTGAGTGGAGTATTGAAGTCTCCTAGAATCAATGCATTTGATTCTATTTCCCATTTTAATTCTGTTAGTATTTGTTTCACATATGTAGGTGCTTGTATGTTAATTGCATAGATATTTATAATGGTTATATCTTCTTTTTGGATTGACTGCTTTATCATTATGTAATGTCTTTCTTTGTCTCTTGTGACTTTCTTTGTTTTGAAGTCTATTTTGCCTGATACAAGTACTGCAACCTCTGTTTTTTCTCCCTATTAGTTGCATGGAATATCTTTTTCCATCCCTTCACTTCTAGTCTGTGTATGTCTCTGGTTTTAAAGTCAGTCTCTTGTAGGCAGCATACGGATGGGTCTTGTTTTTTCATCCATTCAGTGATTCTGTGTCTTTTGATTGGTGCTTTCAGTCCTTTTACATTTAGTGTGATTATCAATAGGTATGTACTTATTGCCATTGCAGGCTTTAGATTCATGGTTACCAAAAGTTCAAGGTTAACTTCCTTACTATCTAAGAGTCTAACTAAACTCACTTAATATGCTATTACAAACAAATATGCTTTTTTCTTCACCTTTTTCTTCCTCATCCATTTTTTTATATATTAGGTATCATATTCTATACTCTGTCTATCCCTTGATTGACTTTGGGGATAGTTGATTTTATTTTGCATTTGCTTAGTAATTAACTGTTCTGTTTTCTTTACTGTGGTTTTATTACCTCTGGTGACAGCTATTAGACCTTAGGAATACTTCCATCTATAGCAGTCCCTCCAAAATACACTGTAGAGATGGTTTGTGGGAGGTAAATTCTCTCAGCTTTTGCTTATCTGTAAACTGTTTAATCCCTCCTTCAAATTTAAATGATAATCTTGCAGGATAAATTATTCTTGGTTCAAAGCCCTTCTGCTTCATTGCATGAAATTCATCATGACACTCCCTTCTGGCCTGTTAGGTTTCTGCTGAGAAGTCTGATGATAGCCTGATGGGCTTTCCATTGTATGTGATCTTATTTCTCTCTCTAGCTGCTTTCAATAGTCTGTCCTTATCCTTGATCTTTGCCATTTTAATTACTATATGTCTTGGTGTTGTCTTCTTTGGGTCCCTTGTGTTGTGGAGTTGGGCACCTCCATGGCCTGAGAAACTATCTCCTTCCCCAGATTGGGGAAGTTTTCAGCAATTACCTCCTCAAAGACACTTTCTATCTCTTTTTTTCTCTCTTCTTCTGGTATGCCTATAGTGCGAATATTTTTCTATTTGAAGTGGTCATGCAGTTCTCTCAATATTCTTTCATCCTTAGAGATCCTTTTTTCTCTCTGTGTCTCAGCTTCTTTGTATTCTTCTTCTCTAGTTTCTCTTTCATTTCTTGTCACCTCCACTGTATCTAATCTGGTTTCAATACCCTCCATTGTGCTCTTCAGTGATTGGCTTTTTATTTTGTATCAGGTTTCCTTGGCATTTCATATTTGTACATGGAGCCCTCTAGTGCCCAGAAGCTCTACTCTCTGGAGCTACTCAGCCTCTGAAGCAATGTTGGCTGTCCCAGGGGAATGGTATTGGTGCCTGGGGGGTGGAAAGAGCTATTTCCTGCTTTCTGGCTCTATGCCTGTCTCTACTGCCAGAACCAGTGGGCTGAGCACACAGGTATAAGCCTCTATGCTTTGCATTTGTAGTTGTTGCAGATCAGGCTTTCCTCTGGCTGGCCTAATGCCAGGGTAGTATTTGCCAGTTTGTGAGCCAGGTGGGCCTATCTGGGAGAAAGGCACAGTATAGGCTGCATATCACAGAAGGTGTCCTTTGAGCTTTATAGCCAGCCAGGGAGCTGGAGCACCTGAAGATTGAGAAAGTTCCCAACCTTCTGGGCAGATTGCACTGAGACAATTTTATCTACCTGTCCTTTCTCCTGAGCAGTAAGCTCTGTGCAGCTCTTGCCCCTCTAGCAGCCCTCTTTCTGTTAGGAATTCTCAGACTGCCCACCTTTCTTTTGTCCCAGTGCAGCTGGATATTCATCCCTGCTTTCCACAAGCAGCTGGAATCTCAGTCTCTCCAGGTATTTTGCCTCTCTTAGCTTTCCAACACCCTAATCACAAGAATACCATGAAAGCACTGTGCAATGTAGGTTTTGTTCCCAGAGTAGATCTCCGGAGTTAGGTATTCAGCAGTCCCAGCTCCCTCCCTGCTCCATTTCTCTTCCTCCTGCTTCTGAGCAGGGTCAAGGAAGGGCTTGGATCAAGCCAGGCCATGGCTTTGGTACATTACCTTGTTCTGTGAGGTTTATTCTTTTCTCCATGTGTATGCAGTTTGGTGCAGCTCTCTTCCTGTTGCACTTTCAGGATTAGTTGTATTAATTATATTTTCATTTTATATGCAGTTTTAGGAGGAAACCTCTGTCTCACCTCTCACATCGCCATCTTTAATCAGTGATTCTATATCTTTTGATTAGTACATTCGGTCCATTTACGTTTAGGGTGAGTATCGATAGGTATGTACATATTGCCATTGCAGGCTTTAGATTCATGGTTACCAAAGATTCAAGGTTAACTTCCTTTCTATCTAAGATTCTAACTTTACTCACTTAATATGCTATTACAAACACAATTTAAAGGTTCTTTTTTTCTTTTCCTTTTTCTTCCTCCTCCATTCTTTATATATTAGGTATCATATTCTGTACTCTTTGTCCCTTGATTGTCTTTGGAATAGTTGATTTTATCTTGCATTTGCTTAGTAATTAACTGTTCTGTTTTTTTTACTGTGGTTTTATTACCTCTGGTGACAGTTATTAGACCTGAGGAACACTTCCATCTATAGCAGTCCCTCCAAAATATACTGCAGAGACGGTTTGTGGGAGGTAAATTCTCTCAACTTTTGCTTATCTGGATATTGTTTAATCCCTCCTTCAAATTTAAATGATAATCTTGCTGGATAAAGTTTTATTGGTTCAAGGCCCTTCTGCTTCACTGCATTAAATACATTGTGCCACTCCCTTCTGGCCTGTTAGGTTTCTGCTGAGAAGTCTGATGATAGCCTGATGGGCTTTCCTTTGTATGTGATCTTATTTCTCTCTCTGGCTGCTTCCAATAGTCTGTCCTTATCCTTGATCTTTGCCATTTTACTTACTATATGTATCAGTATTGTCTTCCTTGGGTCCCTTGTGTTGGGAGATCTGTGCATCTCCATGGCCTGAGAGACTATCTCCTTCTCAGACTGGGGAAGTTTTCAGCAATTGCATCGCAAAGACACTTTCTATCCCATTTTCTCTCTCTTCTTCTCCTTCTTGTACCCCTGCAGTGTGAATATTTTTCTGTTTGAAGTGGTCATGCAGTTCTCTCAATATTCTTTCATCCTTAGAGATCCTTTTTTCTCTCTGTGCCTCAGCTTCTTTATATTCCTCTTCTCTAAATTCTATTTCATTTATCTTTTCCTCCACCATATCTAATCTCCTCTAAAACCCTCCATTGTGCTCTTCAACAATTGTATATCCAACCAGAATTCATTCCTGAGTTCTTGAATATTTTTCTATACCTCCATGAGCATGTTAATGATTTTTATTTTGAAATCCCTTTTAGGAAGATTTGTGAGGTTGATTTCATTTGAAACTTTCTCAGTTGTTGTATTCATAATTTTACTTTGAACCAGGTTTCTTTGACTTTTCATATTTGTACATGGTGTCTCTAGTGCCCAGAAGCTCTACTCTCTGGAGCTGCTCAGCCCCTGAAGCAATGTTGGTGGTCATATGGGAGCTCTATTGGTGCCTGGGGGTGAGGAAAGATCTGTTCGCTGTTTCCTGGCTGCTATGCCTGCCTGCACTGCCAGAACCAGTGGGTTGAGCACACAGGTATAAGCCTCTATGCTTTGCATTTATAGTTGCTGTAGATGGTGCTTCCCTCTGGCTGGCCTAATGCCAGGGTAGTATTTGCCAGTTTGTGAGCCAGGTGGGGCTGTCTGGGAGAAAGGCGCAGTAGCTGCATACATGGAGGGTGTCCTTTGATCTGTGTAGCCAGCCAGGGAGCTGGAGCACTTGAAGGTCAAGAAAGTTCCCAATCTGCTGGACAGAGTGTACCTGGACATTTTTGTCTACCTGTTCTTTCTCCTAAGCAGTAAGCTCTGTGCAGTCCTTGCCCCTTTAGCAGCCCTCTTGCTATTAGGAGTTCTCTCAGACTGCTCACCTTTCTTTTGTCCCAGTGCAGCAAGATATTCATCCCTGGTTTCCACAAGCGGCTGGAATCTCAGTCTCTCCAGGTATTTTGCCTCTCTTAGCTTTCCAACCTCATAATACAAGAATACCATGAAAGAACCATGAAATGCAGGTTTTTGCTCCCAGAGCAGATCTCCACTCCCTCCCCACTCCATTTCTCTTCCTCTCCCCTGTGAGCTGAGTTGGGAGAAGGGCTTTGGTCCTGCTGGGCCTTGACTTTGGTACATTACCCTGTTCCATGAGGTTTATTCTTTTCTCCAGATGTATGCAGTTTGGTGCAGCCCTCTTTCTTGTTGCTCTTTCAGCATCAGTCATATTAATTCTATTTTCATTTTATATGTGGTTTTAGAAGGAAGCCTCTGTCTCACCTCTCATGCCACCATCTTTATTCCTCTCTATAGTGTCAATTCCACTAAATGATTTTCATGTGCCCTAATATTTGAGTACTGTTGGCCTAGGTAATATACCACTATAGTCTATTCCAAGGTATTTATGAGATAATCCAGAGCCTTCTGTCTTCTGTTTCTTACTGATTTCTCTAGTCTCATTTCTTGCCATTCCCTTATTAAGACTTTCCATTCTACTAATACAAATTCCTGTACCTTCTGGATTTTACCTTGTTGTTTAATTTCTTTACATCTTTACCATACACTTTGACTGAAATACTTCTGCCCCTTTACCTCACCTGGCCCACTCATAACTGTATTTCAAGTCTTCACTCAGGTATCCTCTGCTGCAGGCCTTCCTGGCTTCCCGAGGATGGATGGAGCACCAGGGAACCTTGTCTCCCCAATGTACTATTACTGAGCTTTGTCAGCATGACTGGCATATTGCCAATACTCATTAAATGTTTGCCAAATTAAGTTAATAGTAGACTTAGATGAATCTTCTTAGAATTCTCTCCATTATCTTTTGTTGTATTATCAGATCACCATAAAACTTTGTGGTTAAAATAACAAGTCATTCATCTCATAATTCTGCCTGTTAGTAATTTGGTCTGGGATCAATAGAGCAATTCTTCTGCTGATACAACCATTGTTGCTCATGTGTCTGTGGTCAGCTAGGTGGTTCTTCTTTGGGAATTGACTGAGTGTTAGCTGGAGCAATGGCTATAGCTATTCAGTAACTCCCATTTCATGTAGAAAGCTAGACTGACTGGGCTTACAGCCTGTTCAGATAGAGGTGGCAGGTTCCAAGAGAGACAGAAGGAGAGGTAGAAGGGGGTGGGAGGAAAAATGCAAGTTCTTTTGAGGCGTATTTTTAGAACTGACACAGTGTCCCTTCTTCTACAACCTGTTAGCCAAAGCAAGTTACAGCACCAGCCAGAATTCGAAAATGGGCAAATGGACTCCACTTGCTGATTGGAGGTGCAGGGTATTATGGCCACTTTTGCCATCAATTCCATTAGTTTAGTCACACTTGTCATTTACAATATAACTGTAAACTGGACTCTAGTTTTTGTCACCTTTACTGTACTTGTCTGATAAGTACCCTTATTTCATTTAATCTTCAAACCATTCCATTGCCAAATGATTCTGTCTTGTCCAGTTCTGTCACCTAATTCCCTTCAGTTAGCCTATTCTGGAATGCTCTTTGCATCCATTCATGAGCAGTACAAATAACTATGTACCATTTAGTTAATTACTTGAATTTGGTTAAGTCTTAAAACAAAGCCGGCACTCCCAGGCACAGCAAACTACAAACTCTAGGTTCGAGGAAGGGCGTGCTGCCCATAAGGAAGCATACCATGCTCGCAGCCTTGAATCTTACCTTTCATTTTCAGCTTTACTGCCTTGAAAAATTGACAGTACCCAGCTTTCATTCTGTCATAGCAGTTGACTTGTTTTCTGTTTTGAAAGTTATATTCATCTTTCTGCCTACCAGAGGGGCTCTTTAAAGGGCAAAGCCATCTGAGGCCAAGACTGCTGGCCCCTTTACTAGTAAGGTGAGCTGTGCTTTGACTCAGAGCTTGTGCTCTGAACCCTAGCATTCATTATGAGAGTCTGCACCTTCCCATCCTGATGTCCATGTTTAGTCTGGAAACTTCAACTGCATTGATGCTGACTTTCATTTTCTCACTAGACCTTGAAGGAAATTTAACATTTGCAAAAAAAAAAAAAATACAAAAAGAGAGAAGGGAACTGAAATTAGTAAGTTTTGAGTTTCCTATCCTAAGGACTTTTTGCCTCTCTAATTTTCATTCTGCACTCTGAGATTAAACACTCAGCAGTCCTTGTTTTTTTTTCTTTAACACAAAAATGGATCTTATTCAAACTTGGGATCTGAACAATTCTGTTCCCCCAAAGCAACAGGATTTCTTTTTTTATTTTTGAGGGCACCTTGGTCAGCACTGCTTCCCTGCTCTGGGTCTCACTGAAGTGTAGCATCCAAGCCTGTCACTCACCCAGGGGAAAAAATCCTAGAATTTGCTTTGTGACCTGGGATATATGAGATGTAAGTGTGTGTTACAAAACTTAATGCATAAAGCTGCTACTTTTGATACAGTATGGCTCATGGTGAGAAGGGATTTAGCTGCTTGTAATGAGAACTTGATGTGGCTGAAATTTAACAGAAGCATCTTTTTATTGAAGATGCTGAGCCTTATAACAATCATTTAGTGGCAGAAGTTATTGTTTTCACATCACTTTTCCACTATAAAACCTTTCAGAGCCTCGTAAGAAAATCCTTGTCCTTGTTCAAGTAACAAAAACTTGGTAAGCTTTCTTTGCATCCACATAAAGCAAAATAATGTAGTAACATTCTCTCTCTTCCTCCCTCTTTAAAGATCTGTCTCAGTTTTTCTCTGTTGAAAGTAGGTATTTACCTCTTTCTAAGTCAGAACTGTCCTCTGATAAAATTTCATTTTCCATCTTTTTTCCCCCTGTGAGAATCTCAAGGGAAAAAAAAGAGATAAAGATAAAAGGAATCTAGACAAGGTGATGGAAATTCAAAATGTACATAGAAATTTTTTGGAAAAAAAATGTTTTTAACTTATTTAGGATCTTTCTTCCAGTGTGTGCATACACATTTCTATCTTTACAGATATTTAGCAGAAAATAGGTGTCAAAAAATCTTGAATCAGATATTTGAATTAAAGTTAGGAGAGAAATACTCTCTCTCTTGCTCCATTCACAAATCAGCCTTAGATACCTGAATTTGCTTTCTCCTTCAGTTTTTCCATTTATAATTTCAAGTGACATCATTTTATGAATTTGTGTTTTGGAAATTTATATTTATCTCATCTCAAGTCTTCTTTTTTAGCAGTAGTATATTTTATTCTTCCCCACCAGAGAATATATTGAGAAAAATCAGTGAGTAGAGAATTTTTAAATCTTTACATCTTGACCCTCCTGCAAATCTGATAAAAAATATTTTAAGTTCTAATCTATGGTAAATTTGTGAATTATGTCATTAGTGAGTAGCTCTAATACATATATTCTGTTAAGTTTATGTGTGGTCTTATTCAGTACTTTTCTCAGGAACTTATAATGCTGTTTTGACAACTACTCTCTCAGCACAAGAGGTGATAGAAGAGGGTCCCTTGAGTCTTCACCAGAACAACAGTAAAGGCTTTAGCAAGCTGTGTGGGACTCATTTTAAAAAAATCAATACTAGCATTTATGAGCTTTCAGGATTAAGTATTTCAAATTCCACGGAGCTGGTTGCCTTGTGTCCGTGCACCCTCACAGCTAGAGAAAAGTGAACTAGCTCAAGTTTTCCACTCTCTTGGGAGCCTAGGTGTGCTTAGCAGGGACACATGGCTGTGGCAGAGGAGGCGCTCAAGAAATGGGAGATGTTTTTATAGACTGGAGGCTTCTGGTGTTGAGGATTAGATCTTGCTAAAACACTTTACTTCTGTGGCAAGTTTAAGGGAGAAAACATTGCTTGAGGAAACTCACTTTGTGAAATCAGAGGAGAAATACTTATTTGCCTTGCCTGCCCCTTCTCTGATGTGATGTCATAGGGTGTTATGAGGCTCTGCAGAGTCCGGTCCTTGCACACCACTCAGATGGCTCCAGGCAAACTGGATGGCCAGCATAATAGCTACCCTAACTCTACTGTAAGTTGTTAAAGTATATAAAGGAAATGAGTTAAATGTAAATAACTGACATCTAAAGTTCCTGATATATAAAGTCCATGAGTTAAATGTAAATAAATAATTAAAAACTGCTCCACCACATAACAGGAAGAAGAAGAGGAAACAATAACAAGGGGTAATTCAATTTTCTTTTCTCATTATTTTTAGTTATACATTTGACAAAATGTTCAAATTATGCAGTGAAAGTTTAAAGTATTTTAATGCCTGGCCTAGGGAAACTAATGCCATAATTAATATATGTACTGAGTGATCATGAGTTTGTCTGAAAAGAGCTTAAATATTTGGAAGGACAGGTAATACTCTGGAATTAAATCACAATATTGATAAAACTGATATGTATGATTTTACTATTTGCAAGCCTGCTCTGTATTGAAACACTAGAAGTTGCTTTTAATAAGACATTTCCTTGCCTACTTATGCTTTTGGGTATTGTATGCAATTACGTGCAAAAGTGAGACATCAATGCACCATTTTTAATCTTGGTTCATTAAGTACAAGGTACACATTGAAACAAACAAAAAATTATCCCCAACCCCAAGCCACAAAAATAAAACAAACACAGAGCAGTGAAATAAAATTGTAGCAGCACAACCACTCTGATACCTTAGGCTCTCTTAGCCTCTCAGTTTTAACACACACACTACCATTTCATCATTTGGTCCATATTCATTCCTTTTTCTCACTTACTGTAAATTTACTTACTGTCAACTAAAAGTGAGAAGCATCATGACACTACAAGTGCACTGGCTCTTCAGCTGACATAACAAGTGTGAGAATTTGAGAGCATGCTGACTGGCATTACTGTGGAGAGGACACCACTAGCATTCCCAGTGCCCAGTCTGCCTTTCCTATGGGCCTCACAAGAAACAGCTCCTAGCCTCCTTGCAGATGGGCAGGGCCATGTGTCTGCCTCTAGACAGTGAGCTGGGAGAGGAAGGGATAAGTAGTGGCTCCAGGCTGAGGCTGTGGAAACCCCCTGTGAACCGCCTCTTCGTCATCTGCCCAGAAATGGAGACTTGTTCCTGATGAAGAAGCGTCAAGAAGCTGAGGCTTCCTTTAGCTCAGGCCCCTAGTTCTTACATAGAACGAATTCTCCTCCATCTCCCAACACCCACTGAATGTATAGAAGGAGGAAATACACCTCTTTTGTTAATCCACTGAGATTCCTGGGTAAATTTGTTAACCACTAAACAACCCAGCCTACCTTGAATAATTCTAATGGATTGAATAATTCTGTCACCTTTAGGCTTCATGTTTAGGTATGAGTAGTAACTGTTTCCAAAAGAATATATTTCCTCCTTAACTTTTAGCTTTCATCTTTTTTCTTTCCTTTTTTTTCCTGCTGCCAGAATCAAATTGTGGTCAGTGTCTTCTTCGGTATAGGGTGATGAAATTTAAAAGGTAGCAAAAAGGATGAGAAGAAAGGTGGCAGGACAGATAAATGCTGTGAACCCAGAGAACAGAATTGAGTCAGCCTGGATGGATACCAGGCTTCAACAGACAAAACCAGCAACGGGTGGTCTGAATACATGGGGCGGGGTCAGAATGTGGGGGTCCACATGGTAAAGCAGGCTCAGACAGAGGAATGATGTTATGGTTAGAGCCTGTTGGCTTTTCTAGAGGTTTGAGATGACAGAATTCAGGATGGGAGACTGGGACTAGTGTTTTAGTATTGAAAAGGACAAGTGTGGTTGTCTAGGCATGAGAGTCAAAGACCTGCCAAGGAAGTGAAGCTTCAGCTGTAGAGGAATTGGCCAGTGAAGTCAAATGCAGCAACTGTGCTTCAAGCAGAGAGGCTAGAGGCAGGATTGGCTCTGGCACTGAACTGCTTGACTGTAGTTCCTTATGGCTCTGAGGGCAGGACAAGACTGGAGAAGGGAAAGTGGGGGACTCAGTACACAGAGGAGACCAGAAGCTCTGCAGAAACAGACATTGGAGATTATTGTAATGGGAGATGCTAGCAGAGAGAAACAGAAATGTTTTGGTTTCTCAATTCCATTTTCTATTTTATACAGAATGTAAGTTACCTCAATTTCACCTTATATTTCATCAGAGACATTAGAGAATATATTGCCCCTATAATTTATTCTACTATTTATCTAGAATGACTCCTCATGGTTTTGGGGCTTCTGTTTCCCATACCGACATCTGTAACAGGCTTTATGAGGTGCTATGGAACGTCGGGAAGGACTACTGAGCGTGTGTCTACAGTCTTGAGCTTAGATCCAGATTCTGCCACTGACAGCCTGTGTGGCCACCATCAGGTCACATGGCCTCTCTGTCTCAGCTCCTTCCTCTGTGGGGGCTGTGGGTCTGTGTGTTGGTAGGAGGTGGTGGGGTGGTGGACCTGATGAACTCTTTGTGTCTCTTAAATTCCCTGAAGTAATTCTCTGGGGTCCATCTGGCCTTCACAGAAGTTCCGTTTCTGGGAACTAAGAGCTGTACACACTCCTCCTGTCCACATCTTATCTATGTTCATCTCAATATCTGAACCTAACTTCAGCTCAAACTTTTATCCATCCTTTATTTTCTCTTCTCCACAACTCTTCCCCTAAATTTCCTGTCAGCAGCCTAGGAAACAGCCAGCCTCCCTCCAGCTATTGGTAGTTGTGAGGACTTACAGAGACACTCCCCCAGGCACAGGCACACCTCTCTGGGTAGCCCCTTTGAAAATATCTCTCTGGCTGAACAGTTGTACAGAAACCTGATTTGGGGTGTGATGTTGGAGGCTGGCTGCTCACCCTCAGTGGTCATAGCAGGGCACTTTTGAGGAGCAGCTTTGTTCTGTATCAGTTTTGATGCATCAGAAATGGAGAAGAAAGAACCCCTTTCAGACCCCTGTCTTCCATTCTCCTACCAGCATATGTGGGGAGATAGTGCAGGTTTCCCAGGTATTAGCTTAGATGATCAAAACTGCAATCCATACTTTCCCCTGCAGTTTGTGTAACTCTTTAGGCCTTTATCCTTCTTGCTATAACTGCTAAGTTCATCTTTCTTCCTCAAAGTGGAAATAAAACTGTCTTAGGTGATAGAAACCATTTTTTCCCAAATATCACATCAGCAGGAAATCTCCACATGCGTATCCTGCCCTTTTGTCAAAGTTAACTCATCCCAGACTAAGCTAATGGTCTCTTTCCCTGAGACTTGGTCCTTCCCAGGTGACCCTGTTTGGGTCAATGGGTACCAGCTTTTTTCTCTTTTTCCAAACCTTAGGTACTTCCTTCGTATGTCTTTACTTTTCATCTCTTACACCTAGTCAGACATTGAATTATTTTACCCTTTTCTCAAATTGCCTCTAATATTTGCCCCTTTCTATTTTAGTTACCATTACCCTAGTCCATGTCTTCATTAAAAAATATAATAATGATTTTTTCTACTTACATACAAATTAAACTCCTATCTGGAGTCAGAGACCTCAGCAATGACCTGCCTTACTGACAGAGGGATGATGTATGTAATGGTGCCCCCACCCTGCCAGTGGTAGTGGGAACAGAGCCTGCTTGACCCAGGGAAATATCTTGGTTCTACTGCTGTGGCAAGAGTCGACTCATGTGGGTCCTGTTCAGGAACTGCATATTTGACCACACGTTGTACTGTGGACAAGCATCCCTCTGGCTGGCTTAAGTCCTGGGTGCTGATTGCAGCTGGGGTGCTTAGCCTAGAAGAGAAGGAAGCTCTAAGCCTCAGTTTATCCATCAGCTAAGAGCTTTAAATTCATCCCATCTCTGTAAGCCTGCCTGTTGTGTCTCCGCAGGTCACCTACAGCTAAGAACTGTTCTCCCTCACTGAACAGGAATAAAATAAATATATTTTTTTCTGCCAGTAGGCAGAAACGTAGTAAGGCTTTAAAATATTTTTTCAACCAGCCTCAGGGTCCTCGCCCTCTTAAAGTTGGCTCTAGGGATTATACAAATGAACAGCAAAATGCCCATTTACAATGACACAGTGTTTAATAAATACACGAGATAGATTGTGCTATGACCAATTCCTCATCATCCTTCAGGTTTGCCCTCCACCCCTCTACCGACAACTGCCATCTTTACAAATATGCTTACTGCTCTCACTGGGCAGCTGAACTAGCTTTCTAAATGTGGTATATTTGCCATACTTTGTCAGCCTCCAATTTCTCCTTCACAGTGTGCCAGAATGTCCTGTAAAGTCCCTGTGGCTGCACTCTGATGCCTTGAGGGATGTCTGCAAACATTCTCTCTCCTAGTGGACATATTTTGGTTTGATATGTCTGGTAGCCATCTGCAGACTAATATTTGATACTTTGTGGCTTTTACTTTTAATCTTCCCCAATTGGGTATGTTGAATTCTCCTCAGCTACATGTCCTGGGAGACAATTTTTCAGACCCTGACACCCCACCAAACCCTGAGGACCCCAAATGGAGGCAAATGATATTAAGAGTGTACATAGAAACTTCTAAGCAAAGGTATCATTTTGCAAACTCCTTTTGACTGGTTACCTTTTTTAAAATCATGATAAAGTACACATATAATTGGGAAAAAAAGTTCTAGTGAATAACACTGATGTTTCTCTTTTCCCCTTTTATTGAAACAAAATGCTGATCTTGACCAACTCAATTGTTTTCACACTTCACTGAAATACATTTGTGAGGCTGAAAGTACAAAAACGCTGGTTTGAGGTCCAGACTGGGTGGAGCCCATTTGATGGAAGGCGAAGCTGAAGAGGAAACAGAACGAGTCCTGCAGTGTCCTATCCATTCATTAGACTTGCCTTTGGTCAGCCTAAAAGCCACAGAAAACCACTGAAGGGTTTCTTAGGGGGTCTCGGGAATTGTGGCAGTAGGAGGTTTTCATTATCTTGCTGCAGATGGATTTGAGGGGATCAAGAGTGGGTTTGGGAGACTAGGTAAAGGTGTTTGTTTTTTATTATTCTAGATGATAAATGATAGTGATTAGACCAGAAAGTAATGGAGGATATGGAAAAGCAGACGCTTTGAAGCTACCAAATGGATAGTATTTATAGGACTTACTGATCGTGGACCCAGAGTGTAAGGGAGCAGAAGGGGTCAGGATGACTGTGCATTTCTAGCCAGGGGTATCAGGCGGAGGGTGCATCAGTCACTGAGAAGGGAAGGCTTGAAGAACATCAGGTGGAGGTATATTTTGGTCCAGAAGCAGACCCCAAGATGGGGCTAAGGGCAAGTGGCTTATTTGGAAGTTTAACACTAATGGAGAGATTAGGAAATAATGCAGAGAAGGGAAGGTGGACCATCAAATAGGCACTTCCAGGAATGTACTACTATGGAGTGCAAGAGCTTATGCCTGCTGGGGAACCCTAGGAGCCAGTGTGGGACTTACTCCTCAGAGTTACCCTACTTGAAGGGAAAAGGAGCTGAGGTCTTTCTGCCCCAGCCCTATCAGTTATTAGAGAAGGGAAGAGAGATGTGCAGCATTCCATGTGCAGTGGGCATCAATTCCTCAGCATTTCTGCTTATCATATAGGGTAGGCAGAAGGGTTCCATAGGTCAGGAAAAGTCTTCACACAAGAAATGAAAATTTCTTGGAAGTGGAAAGTTTGGAGCATGAACTAAAATAATGAAGCCAGGGCGATGTGGGTAGGCCTCTGCTGCAAGGTGTGGTGTGGAGAGGGCAGATGAAGGCAGCAGTCTTGAACTTAGTTGTGGAACAATTGCACTTGGCCTAACTTTCAGACAGACAAATAGAGAGACCAAGTTGGATATATGGGTCTAGACTCCAGAGAAGAATGGAGACCTGGAGTCATCTGGGTAGAAATGATAATCAAATGGCTGATACTATCAATGGGAAGAAACTAGAATGAGAAAACAGGAGAGACTCGGTTTTAGCCCTGAAAAGTATTTTGCTGAGGAAAAATCCCAGCAAATAATGGCCAAATAAGGGAGGATACCTGAAAGAAAACTGAGGAATTCTATAAAGACAGAATAGAAAGCAGATGAGTCCATGCCAGAAAACCAGGGAAAGACAATGCTCAGAGAAGAGAAGAGAGATGTGCAGCGTTCATGCCATGCCATGTAATGAAAAATATAATGAACTCCCTCAGATACATGCAGGCTGGGCGTGAGAGATTGGGGGGGTGAATGAAGGAGCTCAGGGGGAGGAGGGTGTGGTGAGGGGAGCTTATCCCAGGACATTGGCTGGGCATCCATAAAGCAACAGATGTCTAATTGTGGGACGAGTAACCTTTTCTTTCCTACTCTTTATTATTCTTTGGTTAAAACACTGAATAATCTGTGCTCAATTCAATTTACTAATTGGTATGAAGTGTCTAATATGTGCCAAGCACACTACTCAGTGATTCATTATGTATGTTGACTCTTTCATACTCATAGTGTCAGGGGTTGAGTTTATTCTCCTCGGTTCTTGTCCCCACCACAACAAAGAACTGAAGGGCAGAGACACGGTAGTGAAGCAGAGTGAAAGTTTTATTTGAATACACTCCCACAGAAGAGCTGGCTGGAGTCAAGGTAGACAAAGGCTGGTTTACTTGAATAAAGCAAAGAGGCAGGGGAAGCTCATTGAGCTCCTGCTCAACATTGTGCAAATCCCTTGCACACTCCTAAAGCCAGGGTCACCTGGTGCCCAGTGTCTGCTTGAGTCTGCACAGCATGGGAACTAAGTCCCACCACTCCAAGATCTGGGGGAGCCCCAGAGCAGTGGATAGAATGAGATTATGTTCTGAGAATTTCCCAAAGCAAAGGAAGGAGATTTTCAGGTAAGCTGCTAAAGAGCACGATCGTACAGCTACAGTCCTGTCCTGGTCTCCCAGCCAATGAAACTTGAAAGCCCCAGATCAGACCTCTCAACCACCCCTCCGTACTTACCTGGAGGAGAACAGAGAGTGACTCACTTGAAGAAAGGAGTGTGCAGGCAACCTCAGAGAAAAGATGCACTTAGGGTCTGCTGTTTTCTAGGGCCTTTTGGGTGAAGGCCAGCATAAGGCATGATGTATACCGGTGATTCATAATTCCTTTGGAGATTTTTCTTAAGAATAGGCTTATTTAGGAGACTGTGTTGGCTCGGACTTCAGCACATAGGTTTATTTACACTTGTGAAGTCTGTCTCCTGACCTGGTTACAAGGGAGCTTGATTAAGGGGCTAGAAGAAGAGGAAGAATGGCATGTAAGTTAAGTTAACTCTTTGAGTCCCTTTTAGTGGCCTTTACTGGCTTTATTATCTCTCCACCCAACTCAGGTCTATTTTTCTGCCTAATAATTGCACCTTTGGCAAGTAAGTATTATTGCCATTTTACACTTGAAGGCACTGGGGTTATGGAATTTAAGTGGTTTCATCAGAGTGACACAACCAGAAATTATTCATGTAATTTGTCTACACCTCTGTTTCTCCAGCTAGACTGTAGGCTATTGTGGAAGCAAGAACCAAGTTATCTTAATATGTAGCTTTTGATGTGCTTGGTCTTCTGTTATGTTGTAGGGCCTCATTAATTGTTTGGATTGAATGAATACTTTAAAACACAAGGGATGAGAGGAAAACCTAATTTCCTGGCAGTGAAATAAAAAAATTAATATATATATATATATATATATATATATATATATATATATATATTATGCATATATATATATATATATGCACTCTTTTTCATGATAGAAGTGAGAGATCAAGAGGTAGAAGAGAAAACACTTGAATTTCTCTTCTCAGAGTTCCCTTCTCTCAGGGAAGTTTAACTCCCCTACCTGGAGGGGATTAAAATAAAGAATAAGGTATGACCTGCTCTCTTGAGCATCTCCTCTACCAGGATTCTTAACATCCTGGTTTGCTCATTTTATGTTCACAGACCTTAATCATTTGCCACAGAGCATGAATCATTCTGTCTGTCCCTACAGAGAATACCAATCAGTCTTCCACACTGTGCAGCAAGGCGAGCCTTCCTTTGCTACTGCAGAAAGGAGTGGGGAAGAAAGAACAGCAGATTCTCCTCTGCCCCACCACCTGCAGAGCAGTTTCCCCTCTGAGATGACAACAGTCTGACCTATGATCACCAAGTAGAGTGAGGTTCTGACCCTGGATCCTTTTAATCAGAGACAATAGCTTTGCCATTGTGTCACCCTGGACAAGTCATGGGAATCTATTCCCCTGGGAGCCTCAGTCAGCTCATTTTAGATAAAAGAGCAATTTTTTCAGAAAGTGAGAATTTACCATCCTGTTAGAACAGGCCCAAAGGTAGCTGGATTTTTAAAATGGCATTTTCCCCTCCCTGTTACACTGAGCTGTTGCCTTATCTGTTTATTGATAAGGAAATGAAAGCCTAAGGTAACACCTCACCTACCTGGAATTTATTGTTCTGAAACCTCAGAGGCTCTGGGACAAAGCCAGGAAGAGCTGTTACCAGGAAGTAGACAGTTTGCAGCCACCACAGTCTCCGTGACTTAGAGCCGAAGTCTAACATCCCTAGTTAAGTCCAACAGGTGGCTCCATGGCTCCATATGGAACCATCCATGGGATGGGTTCTGTTCTAAATCAGGTTCACATTCAGGTTGGTTGGTGGGCTACAAAAAGAAGCAGACATCTGCTCTCCCATGGTGTTTACTTTTAAAGTACAATCGCTTAAAGAAGGTCCATACATCTTTTCTTTCATTCAAATTCATTCAGACTACCTCCCAGGGCTTGTTCCTCCTTCCTGGCATTTATGGTTCCTGCACCCTCTCCCTACTTTGGCTCTGTGCCTTCACTTGACTCCAACATTTGGCTAGACTCCTTGATTGAGGTCCAGGTTAGTCTCCTCTCTAAATTATAGATTACTCTCCTAAATTTTACTTGGACGCTTTCCAGCACCTGACTTCAGCCACCGCCCTCTGATGACGGTGGGCTCCCCAAGCCCTCCCACCATGCTGGAGTGGCACCACTCTTCATGGGGGTACACAGTGATGGAGCAAGGGAGACTGCCACCTGGCAGCAGTGAGGAGGGTGAGCACAGAATGTAACGAGGAGGCAGAAGAACTAATGAAAGCCTAAATTGTGGTGTGCAAGGGGGGTAATTGAGAGGAATCTGCATAAGAAGTTGTGAGACCTGGAGTAGGTTGTTGTATGTCCTCTTAATTAAAGTTATGTCACTCTACTCTTGACATTAGTGTCCTCATCTGTAATTAAGAAGGCCAGACAAGTTCTCAAGTCCTAAGGGCAATAAAGTATACATTTCTGGGGGCCTCACAGACATGATTCTATTACAGCATGGCATAATAATTAATACTTAAAATAATAACTCTGGGTCATCAGAGAGAATTGCATTATGCCCAGTGTACTTTTAAGGTAGGCCTCATAAACTTCAATATATTTTAGAGTGATTTTCTGTCAGAATGTTAAATGAAAAAGTATATGCTGTATTGCTACCTAGAAAGGTAATCCCTCTGTTATACTGAAAACATACCATCCAGAATGGTTCACATTTCAAGGATTCTGCAGAGTGAGGCTCTTAGTGTATCTGTAGAGCATTTGGCCAAAATAACTGCCCTATACTGAAGTGTTTAACAATAACATTTTCCAAATTAAACAACTTAGGTATATTACTATGAAGGCGATTATGTTTGTGTCCCCATTAATATGTATTTTAGGTTTTAATATGTTAACCTCACAGCCTACTGCTTTTCCTCTATACAATTTGTCCATCTGAGTTAACCTCTTCTACTAATTTATATATTGATCTAATCACTTATATTTCAGGAAGTGACTTATTTTTCACTCTGTTTGGATATTTATGCTCTTTGAAATACTTTAGCTGTTGCTTCATTACTGACAGAAAAGCTTAAAATGCTCAGATTACTGCTTGCAATTCCCACTGACTTGCCGTCATGTCTGTGAGCCTCTCAATGCCCCCACGCTGGGGACATTGCTCCGCAGCGGCTGCGCTCAGCAGCTTGGATCTTCTACCATTCCGACATGCCAAGGAGGTATCTGCTCAGCCACTGGAGGTGAAACAGAGAGGTGTGCTCACCTCCCAAAACTGCTCCTTTGGACATCTCTACAAGCCTACCGTCGATCAGTGTCAGAGCCTGTTTTCCCCTCAAATGTGACATATGTTAATACCAATCCTTAGCTTATATTTTTCCCCCAAAACATTAAGAACTTTTAGCCCTTTTCTCAGTCTTTAAGCATTCAGGCTCCAAAATAAAACACTGTGATAAATGAATGAAGTTGGGCTGTTGTTACTTGAAAATTGCAGAACCAATTATTTCTTATGGGTTCCCATAACATTTTCATCTTGAGAAGAGAACAAATCAGATTCTAAATAATCCCCAAATTTGTTCTTCAGAAAGAAATATGATAAAATAGAAAATGAGGAGTCATCATTTCAGTGTAAATAATTAGAGATAGTATTTTCCTTTCAGGAAAGGGTAAGTCAGTCTTTTTCTGCCAGCCAGGGTTTGAGCCTTGCTAACGTACTGTGTCATTTCAGCCAAGTTGCTTAACTTACACGGTCTTTAGTTTTCTTGAGAAATAAAATGGGGCATAAATTCAATGACCTCTGATGGCTCATTTGGCTGTTTTACTCTCTGATTTACTAGTGATCCACAAAATGAAGGTCACATTTCTTTTGCCAAGTGTTGCTAATTAGGTTGCAGAAAATTGGCACAGAGCTGGAGCCAGTCATGAGTAGTTAGTGTTTAACCATGGCCCAGGCAATCCTGCAAGAGCACAGGGGTTCAGAAGCTGAAGGGTTCTTCAGTACCTCTGAGGGCTTGGTGGGAGGCTTCGAGTATGCTCACTATTTAGTCAGATGTTTTATGTGCAAAGTGGTCTGGCTAGCACTCTCAAAGACTTCTGAGACTTCAAAAATACTATTTGCATACAAAAAAATTGTTTTGGGGTAAGCTCTCTGTATTTGCCAGAAGTAACTGCTCAGCTTTTTGAGCTTATTTATTGTCCAGGTTACCTTGGTAAAAAGGTACCAAAAAAGCAGTGGAATCAGGAAGAGGGGAATAAAGGACATATGTATTGTTTTGTAAAATAGAATTAAAAGTATGATTTTGAAGAAACTTCGACTCTTCTTTCAAGACTAAAAATGTTAAGTAACCAAAATAATCTAGACAAAATGACTTATAATATCTTAATTTTGAAAAAGAACATAAAATATTAATACAGTTTGCATCTGGATGATAAAATTATAGGTGATTTCTATATCCTTTATATTTATCTATAGGTGGTACACAAGTAAATTCACAAAGTAAATACAGCTTTTACAAACTGAACAATTAAATGCATTGGAGATTCAGCATCCTTTTGGACTGTTTCTTCCTTGTCCTCAAAGATATATTTTGTTCAAGTTGCATTGTTATTAAATGGTGTGGCCTTTTCTCCCTACTTATTAGTCAGGGTCCTTAAAATTTGAAGTATAGCTTTGTATAAATAATATATCTGTCTGAAAAACTAAACTCCCAGAATATAACCATAAAATCCATTTGATTTTGTTTTCCAGGGTCCATGTAAAATGTATTCGGTAGGAGAAGTTTTTACTCTACTGGATTAAAACTTCCAGAAGTTCATTATTGACCTTGGATAATAGGAAGTTTCAAGGTCACTTTATACACAAAATACAGTCTCAATTCAAAAAATAGGCTGTCTAGTCCAATATAGCAGTCAATACTTGATCTCCATTCAGTTGCCTTCTGCAGCTGAGACAGTTTCGGTAGGCCATCTTGCCTGTAGTAATGAAGTCTGAGCGATCTGCTCTATCATCCTGCCTTTTCCTCTCTGGGACTGTTGTTTCAAACCCTACCATAGTCAAAATAGGGTGAGAGGGAGGAATATAAGGGTCTAATTATAGTTCTCTCTTGAGTGATATGTCATATCCCTGTGTTCTTTCTTGTACCAGCAGGGGATGTTTAAAATATTTCTTTCTCCTATGGATGCTTCCATAGATTTTTTAAAAGGTCCTCTCCTATGGCAACTCCTGTGACTTGGGAAAAGGATTCCATCCATCTAGTTGCAGCAATCCATTCTGCCAGGTTGATTCCAACATATTAGTGATACTTGGGTTACAATGCCAGAGTAGTTAGTCAATCCATTTCCCACTCTGTAGACCTCATAGGAAAGAGTCAGACTGTACTTCTCTCGGCTCTCTCTCTCTCTCTCTCTCTCTTTCTCTCTCTCTCTCTCTCTCTCTCTCTCTCTCTCTCTCTCACACACACACACACACACACACACATGGCAGTAGTCACATATTACATCTTCTGAGTAGGCCCTTGCAGAGGGTCTCATTAGGTATTAGTTGTATCTGAGGGCACAACTTCCTCTCAGACTTTACAACAATCTACTTTTTCCCCATTTTAGACTTTTGTGTGTAGTAGAGGCTACGATCCCACACCACAGGCTTTTGGGGTCTCTCTGAGGTTCCTCTTGGTGGACACTCCATACTCCCACTGGTGCCTATTATAGCATCCTTAGCATCATGGCCTCTCATATGCAACATCAAATTTAAAATCCATTTATGTAGCAGATAGGACTTTTACGTAGTGTTTAAAAATATTTCAGAAATGTTTCATTAATTTCATACAACATGTAATCTGTGAAGATTCCAAGTTAAAAATAACTAAGACCATATAGAAGCTTTTGTAATTTAAACTTTGAGGAATAGTTAAAGATATAAAGAGGAAAAAAAATGCTCTGCCGTGAAGGAAAATGAACATTACTGGGCATCATTTGTAGTTTATTTTTTTTAATGCTGACTCTATAATTGAACTCTAAGATTAAGAAAAAAATGAACACTTATATTACAATGAAGTAAAATGACCTTTTAGCCACACAGTTTGAAGTTTCACTAATGGATTTAGCTCCATCAGAAAGAAAAGTACCATTTCATTTACTGCCTATTATCTACAAATATAATAGATTATAATGCTAAAGGGGAATTAATTGTGTGACAGTGGAAATGAGTTTGCATAAAATTCATTTACTTGAAATTAGAAGCACTCATATTTACCAAATGCCAGTTAGCTTAGAAATAGTATGGTAACAGCTGAGTTAAACCACAGAACGAAGTGTGACACGAAACTTATTTGGAAAGAGCATTTATGTAGTGATTGAAATAGAAAGATTGAAAATGTGAACAGGAATGCAAGGTTTTTTGTCAGGATTAATACATTTAAATGTCATAATATAATACTTTAATTTGTTAGTGTGAACAAGATGAGCAATGTAAGTCGTGCACGTGCAAGGATACTTTGAGGAATGGGCCTCCAGGGCCTATTAATGTGATTTTTAGACTCAAGAAGCATATTTCCAGATCATTTGTCTCATGCTTGATAATGAGAAAGATAATGTTTTGAGCATGTAAATATGCATTTTTTCATTTCTCTGAACATCTGCTACCTTTTGTTTATTATATAGTCAAACCAATTGATGCTCATTTGAACAAGGAAAATTTACAGTGTTTATGTTGTGTAAAAGATAAATTCAGTGAGTTTTTATTGGAATACATAGCATCCTATTGAGTTTTACTGAGTCATCTGTATTAGAAAAAACAATCTAGTTATTATTGATCTGGCAAAATGCCATTACTGGTTTACAGTATTCCTAATCTGAGAGGGAAATGAACTTCATATGAAATTGGTTGTTTAAAAAAACAGGTTATCAAAGAGGTGTGGTTCTGGAGGCCAAGATGAATTTGTAACCCAAGAAGGGAGAAGTATTTCATAAAATTCAACTCTTCAATATTCAAGTTTAATTCCATTGTCCTGAATTAAGTCTTGTATACTATCCTAAGCAAATTGCTTCTTATGTATGAACTAAATAAAGGCAAGAAAGGTTATTTAAATTTTGTATCAGAGATGAGATTCAAATAACCTGCTAGTTTTCTTGTTAGTTTTCGTATATGAAAAATGAGGTGATCTATTCACTTTCTGATAAAGAATGCCATTATCTCCTATAATGGGGGTAATGTTTTTGATTATTCTTTCAGTCAGGGTCTAATCAGGAGATGGAAACCACACTTTAAATGAACAAAGAAAGTTTGATATAAAGAATTACGAACTCCAACAGCATATATAACAGAAGTAACTAATAATATGGGACGGGAGGTATAAGGAGAAATCAGTCTTTCTAGGTCTGAGGCAGAGCACTCAAGGAGGACTTAGTCCCTCCTACCTCCAAGCCTGACGTCCAGATCTTGTTGGATCAGGCAAAGCCATGGCCACAGGATGCAGAGAAGTTGCTGTGTTGCTACTCTGGCAAGATTTCCTGGAAATGTGCCCTCTGGAACGTGGGGGAAATCCACCCTCTGTCTATAGGGGGAAAAATCGGCAGAAGCACTCTGCTTCCAAACACCTGCGAGGTATGCCAGGAGCAGCTACTAGGCAGCAACTAGCATTGGCCAGCATTACCTTCAGGAGCTGGACACTGAAGGACAGCCAGTCACACAGTTCCTTGGTGCTGGAGAAAGCAGCTGTGCTGTAGAAACAATACTGGGAAAGCCACATACATTGCAAAAGCTGGAGTCTGGGGACAGCACATGTGCTGTGGGAACAAGGTGCTTGGGAAGCCATACCTGTTGTGGAAGTTGGGTGACTGAGAAACCATTCATGCTTCAGGAGCCAGGTGAGCAAGCACACACAGGGACTAGGGAGGAAAATCCTTTTCTCCTGCGATGTCGTTTCTGTGCCCTCTACTCACAGAGCTTAACCTTTTCCCTACTGGCAAAGGAAAAAAAAATTAAAAGCTCAACTCCATTTTCCCAGAGCACGTCTTGAAGGATGGGTTTGAAGCTATAAGTCAATACATTGATAGCTGCCCGAATAAAATTAAAAGAAAGAAGTGCGTGTAGTCTTATGATCCTGAATTCGATGGACTCTGCTAGTGCCTCGGGCTGGACCTGTTGCCCAGGCCCCTGTCATATTCAGGCTCCTACCAGCCAACCTCTGTTCAACTCAGAGTGAATTGAGGGATTCAGCCAGGAGTACTAGCCTGCCAGAACCCCAGTAGACATTTGGAACTATCTGACATCCTTCTCTGAGGAGACCTTTGTTTTCTCTGTCTCATCAACTTCTTGGGTTTAAATCTGATTTACAGCTATTTGATGATTATGCCTCAGTTTCCTCAGTTATAAAATGGCACCCATCTCATTGTTTCTGCTGTCCTGAAGATTACATGAGCTAATTAATTCAAGCTAAGCATTGGTCACTATACTGAGCACCTTCTAAATGCTTTACAAATATTAGCTATGATATTATTATTATAAATACTAGCTATTCATGTTACTTATTCTTGCTGCTCTTGGCCTGAAGGGATGCTGGCTTCAGAAGTCTCCACCAAGAGCCCCAAAGGATGTGGGCTGTTAGCACCCCAAGCTCTATGCCTACCATGTGTTTGCCTAATATAGTGATAAATTATCCTTAATGTAAATGAAATATAGGGAAGTAGAAAGTGCATAATGGAAAAATGTTGCTTTTGTAGCCAGTACACCTGGCTTCCAAAATGGGCTTCTTCAATTATGACCTGTGTGATCAATCTGAGTCAAGTTACTTAACCACAAGTTTCTCCTCCATGCAGTGAATATATATATATATATATCTGTATATATATGGAACATGCATTGTTTATGTGTGTGTGTATACCTTATTGTGAATTAAATAAGATGATGTATATAAAGCACTAAACATCATTCCTAGCAAAACAGAAATGTCCAACACATATTCATTATTTTTATTATAGAGTAAAACTTCCTGTAGACACACAGGCTTCCTCAGCCTTTACCTGGGTGATAGAGAAGTATTTCCATATCCAGGTTGCTGTTGAACTCTAGGACAGTCAGGAGAGGCAGACAAAGGGGCACTTTGGTAAATAGTTTGGAAAATAGAAAGTTTAGAATCAGGATAGCTGGGAACCTAACAACTGAGGTTCAGAACCTTCACCCACATAATGCTATAACCCCTGAGAAGTATTGTTCTCCATACCACCCTAGGGAGTCCGTATGTGAAATGTCACTGAGTCTAGTTTACCAAAACATGTTTTCCCACATCTGACTCTGTTCTTTGGAAATTAGGTAGGATAGGATCAGTAAATGAAAGAAAAATCTTTTTTTGGTCTGGTTTCCATTTCTCAGGGTCTCCTCTTCCATCTCTGCTACGTCCAGGACAAAAGCTGATGTGATCATATATTGTTTTTTCTGGTCCTGAACTGATAAAACGATTGTGGAGTTCTTTTTATTCTATCCTACTTGTATTAAAATAGTAACTGAGGCTTGTCTGATAATATTAATAGACAGAGGAACTCTGTGAAAAAGTATGCTTGGAGTCAAGAGGGACAGAGAACAAGGAACCCAAATTTGAAATGTTGAAAAGAAAATGTGATAAAAGTATTAACAATTTTATTATTGTTAACAATTTGTATGGGCTGCCTGGAATATATACTGGGTTATAAGTTATTTGAATATTAAATACCTGGATATATTCTAGAAAAGGTCAAAACCAACTGGATGTGCTTTGATCTCAGGCTTACTCAGAATTCTTCCCTTAGCTGCTAAGATATTAAGTGCAAGAGACCACCAGAAAGTAAAGGACAGAACTCTCCTTGCTTTAAGGTCACAAAATTTAGGGGTGCAAATATGTGACTTTTTCTTTCTATATTCATCTATTTCAAGCCCCTATTCTGCCTTACAGCAGTAAACATTATCAGTGTCAGTTTCACGTGAACTGTTTTCATTTGAGGTCAATCAGTTTAGTATCATTTCTTCTTCTCCAGTCTAGATGGCACTTAAGTCCCCATCACACACTGGGATAAAGAGTGGAGGACATGGGCATTCAGTCCTCCTTTAGCCTGATCTGACCACGTACGAAATCATCTGGCCCTAGGTCATAAGCTTCCTATGACATCTCCTCATTATTATTCTGCTAGGTGAGATTGTATGGCCAATGTCACTTTCTGCTGCAGCACCATTTGTCATGGTCCAAAACCCCTTTTAGAATGCAGTAGTGTTCTTTCTCTCCTGCCCTCCCTTCTAAAATCTACGTAATTTATGGTGCACACGAATATTTGGATGTTCTCCCACAGCATTCTCTGCTGCAGGGAGCTTAGGATGAGTCAGCCTCAGGTAACTGTGTTCCTCATATATTCCTTAGGAGGTCCTCTACCCCACAATGCCTGGGCCAAGGCAGGGCAGGTGTTCCCATGCGCAGCATACCCTGAAGGATTCCAGATAAGATGGGAGGCATAGATCTCTGCTTGCAGTTTCCCAAGCGGATCTGGAGTGGAAGATCAGACAGGGCTTTTTTTCAAAACTTTCTTTTGTTTATTTTCCTAACTCTTAGTTTTCTTAATCTTCAGGTCACTAATTTAAAAAAAGAAAAACAACACACAAATCAAGCATTTAAGGCTTTTCTTTTGTTTTTTTTGTCATGCAACTCCTTTCTGAGGTGTGTAAACCAACCTATTAAATATATTATAATCCCAGTATCCTCACTCTTCATCATTTTCCTTGAT
Source organism: Manis javanica (assembly GCF_040802235.1). Classification (NCBI taxonomy): domain Eukaryota; kingdom Metazoa; phylum Chordata; class Mammalia; order Pholidota; family Manidae; genus Manis; species Manis javanica. Next base: position 49,805,697 of record NC_133160.1, read on the forward strand.
CAAAAATTCTAATTTTTCAGAATTCCTCTAAGATCTGCCTCACTGAAGCAACCCAAATAGTCCAAGTAGTTGGGAAGAATCAAATAAGATTAACAGTCCATGATTTGGAGAATATGCATTTATTAAAATAGGCTAATACTGTATTATCATCATCAGCTGCCTCAAATATTTGTTCATTGAAATTTTGGTGAACCAACAACTATGCATTTTTCCATATAAATTGCTTTCTTACTCATACATATGCTCTTGAATGTTAGAACTGAAGCATGGATCAGAATATGAATCACTTTGCCCACCATGGCATCTTTAAAATTCTTCAAAAAACATGACACAGTCATTTAATACATTTTCTGTTTCACATAACCTGGTGTTACCTGTAAATGTAAGAAACTTACTGTCTATGTTTGTATTCAAATCACAGATTAAAATTTTAAACAGGATGAGGCCAGGTGTTGCATAACGAGTTATAAACAGAATCAGGTGTGACTGAGACATTTTGACTGTAATCTAACGATTAAAATTCAACTCATATTATTATCCCTTGTTGACAAAGATATTAAGTTTGACTTTTAAAAATGCTTTCTGAAATTGAGAATAATCTGTATTATCAAGAACTGTTATGAAGAGAGATTACAAAGTAAGGAAAATGCTAACTTTTTGTTTTAAAATAATGCTGAACTTCCTGTCCCAGTGGTTCTCAGCTGTGGGTGATTCCTCCTGGACCACTGGGACATTTAGCAAAGTCTGCAGATATTCTGGATTGCCACAGTTTTTGAGGGGTGTCACTGGTGTCTAGGGGGTAGAGGTCAGTTACATGGCTAAACATCCATTAATCACAGGACAGGCCCCTCAACCCAAGAACAGGCCCCTCAATCCAGCCCAAAGTATCAAAAGTGCCACTGTTGAGAAAACCTTCTTTATAAGAATATCTCCATTACTTTTCAATGCTTATGCTCATTAGTTTATGAAAAAAGTTTTCTTTTCCTTCCCTAATTTTGGAAAAATCTTCACAATTCATGGTTTTAGTCCCTCTTTCAGCCCCATTGACAAGAGAGCCCTAATGCTGAAATTTACTTGCCAAATTGTACTCAGATTCAAAAGATACTATTCACTGCTCTGTGAAGTAAGAATTTCAAGATCATTTCTTTTTGTAGATTCACATAACATGCTAGCATTTAAAAATTTGAGCCATCCAGTAGTAACACATATTTTAAATTTTATTAAGAAAACACATTTATTTTTATAAGGGATGGTATTTTCCTCACCACATACACTTACTCAATAATCTTTTCCTCTCAACAGTTTTTTAGTGACATCATTTTGATTAGTGTTGACTTAGCCTATGTAGTCAAGGCTAGAAGCACATACTTATGTTATTAGATTGAAATTAGATGTTGTTCTTGAATTAGGTGTGTTAAGACACTCCTTGTGTCTTGAATAAGGAGTGTTAAGACACTCCTTGTGTCTTAACATAGTAAAGATGTATTGCTTGTTCATGTCACTGTTAATGCAGAGGGCAGGCATGGATGATGAGAACTCTACTCCTCATAGTCATTCAGAAACATGGTCACCTTCAGTTTTGACCTCAACACATGACCTTCAAGATCATTTCAGAAGGAGAAGAAGCTATACGGAAGACATATGAGATATATTACCACCTTAGCCCTTAGGAGGAATGAGAGAGAAAAGGAGGGTGAAAGGGTTCTTTTGGAGAATTTGGAACAATGCTTTGTGTGTTTGGCACAAGATAAAAATGATACAGGGCAAGGGAATAGAGACATTAACATCAGTATTACGCTCTGTAAACAAAACTGCAGTATCATCAGAAATACTTATGGAGTACACCTTATTTTCCTATATACTGGCCTTCTATCAGTTAGGGTTCAGTACCAGAAACAGAAACAGTTCTGGGTATTTCAAACAAAAGTGGATTTAATATAAGGAATAAATGGTGACAAAATCTGTAATAGACTGAAGGAGTGGAAGTCAGCAAGACACCATGTGAATTCTGGCATCAAAGCTTTTCTGTCCTCCTGGGCTCCAGAGGTCAGCACCTGGTGCTGCCACAGCTGTCGACACCCAGCGAGCAGGCGGGAACATGGGGCTCAACTGCTTCTCACCCATACCTGCAGCAGCCCTCTGCCCCTTTAAGTGTCACTGTCTCCCTTACACTTTCTGAGTCTCAGGAAGAGACATCTTGCCAAAAACTAAATTGCATCCAGAACATCAGAGCGAGGGAACTGAGAAAGTTAGGTTTTTTGCCTTCCATGTTCAGCAGTTCCGACAAGGAGAAGAACATAGGAAGAGGATGGAAGTGGATCCCATATCTAGAACAGATTATCTTCATATTCAGTGCTTTTTATCTGGAATCAGTTATTTCATTAAATGCTTTAGTAATTTGTTTCCTTTTGTGTATTATGTTATTATTTCTACAAGTTATCTAAAAATTCTAATTCATTTCATCATAAATACATAGCCCACTTCTCCCTTTCAGTTTCTGTTTTCCCCAAGGAACCCTTTAATCAAATATCTTAAACAGAAGCACAAAACGTAGAATAGATTCAAAAGGAAAATTTTCACAGTGGAGCTGGGGAATGATGTGGGACTTCATTCACTCTGACCCCAAACTCCTCTGACAGGCTGTCTCAGTGCAGCCTTCCAGGGGGAGTGAAGGGGGGATCCCTGAGACTCTCTGGTCTATATTAACATAGGTTTTGTTCTCAAATCAGCAAGCCACAGTGTGGCAAATAGTAAATTAAGGGGAAGGAGGCAGCAGTAATTTAAATTGTGTGTTTACCAGACTACTGGTCAAATACTGTGATTAAACTGGATGGTCTGTTCAATCAGTCAGTGCAGGTGAGCTCAAAGACCATGAATTCACAGAGCTGATCAGCTATTAGAATTGACCTCATTGATTGGTGACTTAACACAGAAAAATCTTTAAAGGCAGAAATGCTCTGTCTAGTAAAATTTTTCATTCATATATACATTGAAACATGTTCTGCTTCACTAGTGAGAGTCTTTTGTTGTTTCATTGCCATGTAGATATGCAGAATAAATGCTGTTCAGCTGTTTTATGACTTTGCCTGACACTCAGGTGTCTGGGTGACAGTACAGCAAACATCTAGCAGGTGGCATGAGCAGCCCGAAACAGGTCTTGTGTGCTCAACTTGGAGATCATCCCAGTTTCCTGGTTCAGAATAAGGAATAGGTCTGGCCCACATCTGCTGTCTTAAAGCCGTGATTAGCTGGCGAATGTCTCTTCAGGGTGATATTTGCGTGTGGGTGTAGGGGAGCGGGTGGGAGTTGTAGCTTGTTTTTTTATAGACACAAAAGAAGCCTGAACTGGGTCAGGATCAAGTTCATATAATTTCCAACCCAAATGTTGTCTTTCTCTGTCTCCTTTTTCACTAACTGGTACTCTTTTCGTGTTCTTTGGTAAGAGAATGTGTGTTTCATTACTACAAAGGTCTGTCTGCAATATCTAAGTTGAAGGAAATCTTATTTCAATAGGGAAATTATATTGTTAAAATAATTCTAGGGGAAGTATTTTTACTTTCCTTAATTTTCATGCCCATGCCTGAATATGGACTTGTCAATAGATACCGCTTATCTTGGAATTAGATTTCCAAAGTGGCTTGTTCAAAGGTGCAGTTTATATGCTTCTCAGTATTTATAATATAAGAACATGCTTTAAGGTAATATTTAGAGTGAGTCATATTTCTTCAACTGACATATTCATTCAAGACATCCTTTTATGATATCACAAAGAATTATGATAGCCCATGTTACAGATATTTATGCAAAACAAACATGAGTTTGCTTGAAAGGTTATACATTTGTTGCCATGGTTATATCAATTCCTGTTATATCTGGTTTTAAATATGTATACATACTCATGTACATATAATCCTTATGAATTTGCTAGATCATAGTTAAAATGTCAACATTATGTTTTATAATGCCCTGTCACAGAGTTTGCATGAAATTATTTTTAATATGTTACCATTTTTAACACACTCCAGATTGTTTGCTACCCTTGCTACATGGATTTAACCAAATCAGCAGTCAGTGTTGAATATGTTCCATGTTTAAAAAATAATGCTGATAAAGAGTGGAGTACAGGTAACCACTTACATAAGGATGTAGGTGGTGATTGGCAATCAAAAGCAAGCTGTGCTTTTGGTGCCTCTCCTGTAAAAGTCACTCATGATGAACATTTCCCAGGATCTTCAAGTTTAGATAAGGGCTTTGGTGTTTTGTTTTGCTTGTCTTTTTTAAATTTTATTTTGGTATCATTAATCTACAATTACATGAAGGACATTATGTTTACTAGCTCCCCCCTTCACCAAGTCCGCCCCACATCCCCGTTCACAGTCACTGTCCATCAACATAGTAAGATGCTGTAAAAACACTACTTGTCTTCTCTGTGTTGCACAGCCCTCCCTGTGCCCCCCACACTATACATGATAATCCTAATGTCCCTTTTTTTTTTCCGCCCTTATCCCTCCTTGCCCACCCATCCTCCCCAGTCCCTTTCCATTCTTGGGTTCTGTGCTTCTGCTGCTGCTTTGTTCCTTCAGTTTTCTTTTGTTCTTATACTCTACATATGAGTGAAATAATTTGCTACTTGTCTGCCTGGCTTATTTCACTGAGTATAATACCCTCTAGCTCCATCCATGTTGTTGCAAATGGTAGGATGTGTTTTTTTCTTATGGCTGAATAATATTCCATTGTGTATATGTACCACATCTTCTTTATCCATTCATCTACTGATGGACATTTAGGTTGCTTCCATATCTTGGCTATTGTAAATAGTGCAGCGATAAACATAGGGGTGCATCTGTCTTTTTCAAACTGGACTGCTGCATTCTTGGCAAATTCCTAGAAGTAGAATTCCTGGGTCAAATGGTATTTCTATTTTGAGCATTTTGAGGAACCTCCATACTGCTTTCCACAATAGTTGAACTAATTTACATTCCCACCAGCAGTGTAGGAAGGTTCCCCTTTCTCCACAACCTCACCATTTGTGGTTGTTTGTCTTTTGGATGGTAGCCATCCTTACTGGTGTGAGATGATATCTCATTGTGGTTTTAATTTGCATTTCTCTGATGACAAGGGATGTGGAGAATCTTTTCATGTGTCTGTTGGCCATCTGAATTTCTTCTTTAGAGAACTGTCTATTCAGCTCCTCTGACATTTTTTAATTGGATTATTTGCTTTTTGTTTGTTGAGGTGTGTGAGCTCTTTATGTATTTTGGATGTCAACCCTTTATCAGATCTGTCATTTATGAATATATTCTCCCATACTGTAGGATACCTTTTTGTACTATTGATGGTGTCCTTTGCTGTACAGAAGCTTTTCAGCTTGATATAGTCCCATTTGTTGATTTTTGCTTTTGTTTACCTTGCCCGGAGAGATATGTTCAAGAGGTCACTCATGTTTATGTCTAAGAGATTTTTGCCTATGTTTTTTTCTAAGAGTTTCATGACTTACATTCAAGTCTTTGATCCATTTCAAATTTACTTTGTGTATGGGTTTAGACAGTGATCCAGTTTCATTCTCTTACATGTAGCTGTCCAGTTTTGCCAGCACCATCTGTTGAAGAGACTGTCATTTCCCCATTGTATGTCCATGGCCCCTTTATCGAATATTACTTGACCATATATGTTTGGGTTAATGTTTGGAGTCTCTATTCTTTTCCATTGGTCTGTGGCTCTGTTCTTGTGCCAGTACCAAATTGTCTTGATTACTGTGGCTTTGTAGTAGAGCTTGAAGTTGGGGAGTGAGATCCATCCCACTTTATTATTCCTTCTCAGGATTGCTTGAGCTATTCGGGGTCTTTGGTGTTTCCATATGAATTTTTGAACTATTTATTCCAGTTCATTGAAGAATGCTGTTGGTAATCCTGCAACTTTGCTGAATTCCGATATTAGCTCTAGTAGTTTCTGAGTGGAGTCTTTAGAGTTTTTTATGTACAATATCATGTCATCTGCAAATAGTGACAGTTTAACTTCTTCTTTACCAGTATGGATTCCTTGTATTTCTTTGTTTTGTCTAATTGCCATGGCTAGGACCTCCAGTACTATGTTGAATAACAGTGGGGGGAGTGGGCATCCCTGTCTTGTTCCAATTGCAGAGGAAAAGCTTTCAGCTTCTCACTGTTCAGTATGATGTTGGCTGTGGGTTTATCATATATGGCTTTTATTATGTTGAGGTACTTGCCCTCTATACCCATTTTGCTGAGAGTTTTTATCATGAATGGATATTGAATTTTGTCAAATGCTTTTTCAGCATCTATGGAGATGATCATGTAGTTTTTGTCCTTCTTTTTGTTGATATGGGGGATGATGTTGATAGATTTTCAAATGTTGTACCATCCTTGCATCCCTGGGATGAATCCCACTTGGTCATGGTGTATGATCCTTTTGATGTATTTTTGAATTCGGTTTGCTAATATTTTGTTGGGTATTTTTGCATCTACATTCATCAGGGATATTGGTCTGTAGTTTTCTTTTTTGGTAGGGTCTTTGCCTGGTTTTTTGGTATTAGGGTGATGTTGGCTTCATAGAATGAGATTGGGAGTATTCCCTCCTCTTCTATTTTTTGGAAAACTTTAAGGAGAATGGGTATTATGTCTTCTCTGTATGTCTGATAAAATTCCGAGGTAAATCCATCTGGTCCGGGGGTTTTGTTCTTTGGTAGTTTTTTAATTACCACTTCAATTTCGTTGCTCGTAATTGGTTTGTTTAGATTTTGTGTTTCTTCCTTGGTCAGTCTTTGAAGGTTGTATTTTTCTAGGAAGTTGTCCATTTCTCCTAGGTTTCCCACCTTGTTAACATATATGTTTTCATACTATTCTCTAATAATTCTTTGTATTTCTGTGGGGTCCGTCGTGATTTTTCCTTTCTCATTTCTGATTCTATTGATGTGTGTTGACTCTCTTTTTCTCTTAATAAGTCTGGCTAGAGGCTTATCTATTTTGTTTATTTTCTCGAAGAACCAGCTCTTGGTTTTATTGATTTTTGCTATTGTTTTATTCTTCTCAATTTTATTTATTTCTTCTCTGATCTTTATTATGTCCCTCCTTCTGCTGACCTTAGGCCTCATTTGTTCTTCTTTTTCCAATTTCAATAATTGTGACATTAGTCCATTCATTTGGTATTGTTCTTCCTTCTTTAAATATGCCTGGATTGCTATATACTTTCCTCTTAAGACTGCTTTTGCTGCGTCCCACAGAAGTTGGGGCTTTGTGTTGTTGTTGTCATTTATTTCCACATATTGCTGGATCTCCATTTTAATTTGGTCATTGATCCATTGATTATTTAGGAGCATGTTGTTAAGCCTCCATGTGTTTGGGAGCCTTTTTGCTTTCTTTGTACAATATAATTCTATTTTTATGCCTTTGTGTTCTGAAAAGTTGGTTGGTAGGATTTCAATCTTTCAGAATTTACTGAGGCTCTTTTTGTGGCCTAGTATGTGGTCTATTCTGGAGAATGTTCCGTGTGCACTTGAGAAGAATGTGTATCCTGTTGCTTTTGGGTGTAGAGTTCTATAGATGTCTATTAGGTCCATCTGTTCTAGTGTGTTGTTCAGTGCCTCTGTGTCCTTACTTATTTTCTGTCTGGTGGATCTGTCCTTTGGAGTGAGTGGTGTGTTGCAGTCTCCCAAAATGAATGCATTGCATTCTCTTTCCTCCTTTAATTCTGTTAGTATTTGTTTCACATATGTTGGTGCTCCTGTATTGGGTGCATATATATTTAGAATGGTTATATCCTCTTGTTGAACTGAGCCCTTTATCATTATGTAATGTCCTTCTTTATCTTCTGTTACTTTCTTTATTTTAAAGTCTATTTTTTCTGATATTAGTATTGCAACACCTGCTTTTTTCTCACTGTTGTTTGCATGAAATATCTTTTTCCATCCCTTGACTTAAGTCTGTGCATGTCTTTGGGTTTGAGGTGAGTCTCTTGTAAGCAGCATATGGATGGGTCTTGCTTTTTTTTCCATTCTGTTACTCTGTGTCTTTTGATTGGTGTATTCAGTCCATTTTCATTTAGAGTGATTATTGAAAGGTATGTACTTATAGCCATTTCAGGCTTTAAGTTTGTGGTTACCAAAGGTTCAAGGTTAGCTTCTTTACTATCTTACTGTCTAATTTAACTCACTTATTGAGCTATTATAAACATGGTCTGATGATTCTTTATTTCTCTCCCTTCTTATTCCTCCTCCTTCCTTCTTCATATGTTGGGTATTTTGTTCTGTGCTCTTTTTAGGAGTGCTCCCATCTAGAGCAGTCCCTGTCAGATGCCCTGTAGAGGTGGTTTGTGGGAGGCAAATTCCCTCAACTTTTGCTTGTCTGGGAATTAATCCCTCCTTCATATTTAAATGATAGTCGTGCTGGATACATTATTCTTGGTTCAAGGCCCTCTGTTTCATTGCATTAAGTATATCACGCCATTCTCTTCTGGCCTGTAATGTTTCTGTTGAGACGTCTGATGATAGCCTGATGGGTTTTCCTTTGTAGGTGACCTTTTTTTTCTCTCTGGCTACCTTTAATCCTCTGTCCTTGTCCTTGATCCTTGCCATTTTAATTATTATGTGTCTTGGTGTTGCCCTCCTTGGATCTCTTGTCATGGGACTTCTGTGTACCTCTGTGGTCTGAGAGGCCATTTCCTCCCCTAGTTTGGGGAAGTTTTCAGCAATTATTTCTTCAAAGACACTTTCTATCCCTTTTTCTCTCTTCTTTTTCTGGTACCCCTATAATGCAGATACTGTTCTGTTTCGATTGGTCACACAGTTCTCTTAATATTCTTTCATTCCTGGAGTTCCTTTTATCTCTCTCTGCATCAGCTTCTCTGCATTCCTGTTTTCTGTTTTCTAGTCCATTAATGGTTTTTTGCATCTCGTCCATTCTGTTTTGAAATCCTTTCAGAGATTGTTTTATTTCTGTATTCTCCCTCCTTAGTTCTTGCATATTTCTCTGCAAGTCCATCAGCATGGTTATGACTTTTGTTTTGAATTCTTTTTCAGGAAGATTGGTTAAATCTATCTCCCCAGGTTCCTTCTCAGGGCAAGATGTAGAAGATGTCAAAGATGTCTGGGTTAGTCTTGTCTGGATCAAATTTTTTTGCCTTTTCATGTTGATAGGTGCAGTGGTATGCTATTGACTCGTCTGTCAGCTGGCAGAGTCAAGACTCTTTCCACTTGCTCCTGGCCTTTCTTTACTGGGACAACTGCAACCCCTAGTGGCTTGTGTTGGGCAATTGCATGTAGACTGGGTCTCTGTATCTTGCCCAGCCAGTATGGAGGAAGCTCCTGTGCTGTGGGCATGGCCAGCCTCAGGCTGCCGCTCTGCTATGGCGGGGCCCCAGAGGGGTAATGGATGGGGGGCTGTTTGGCTGTTTACCTCCGTGAGGGGTCTCAGAGCTGTTGCCCAGAGGGTTAGTGCACCCGGAGTTCCCTGGAATTTCCAGCTGCTGGACTGTGACCTGGGATGCTTCCTTCCAGTTGTGGGGTCCCTGTCCCTTTAAGACTTTCAAAAAGCATTCACTTTTCTTTGTCCCAGGGGCACCAAGTGCAGGACCCGCTCACAGGCCTTACTGTCCTTTTTCCCTAGTTTCCAGCACCCCATGCACGCACTGTGTCAGCGCTCTGGTGCAGATGGCTAGGGCTGGGTGTTTAGCAGTCCTGGGCTCCCTCTCCCTCCCCGCTCTGACTCCTCTCCTCCTGCCGGGAGCTGGGGTGAGGGGCCTCAGATCTCCCCAGGCTGCAGCTTGTATCTTACCCCTTCCACCAGGCGCTGGGTTCTCGTAGGTGTGGATGTAGTCTGGCTGTTGTCCTGTGTCTTCTGGTCTCTCTTTTAGGGATAGTTGTATTTTCAAAAATATATATGTTTTTGGGAGGAGGTTCCCACTGTCCTACTCACGCCACCATCTTGGCTCCGTCCCCACTTTGTTGTTGTTTTTTAAGGTACAAAATGTCAAGAACAGATTGGGGATGAGAGTTTTCTTGCGATAAGAATGTATACATCTTAAACTTGGGCTTACTTCAGTTTTGCATTGCATCCCTGAATTCCCTTTGAAACCAAGATTGGAAACATTCTAGGTAAATTTTGAAATAATTATTAAATATTTCTGGGGCTCATGTGGTATGATATTTTCATCTTCCTGCTCTCTCTCTGTCTCTCTGTCTCTGTGTGTGTATATATATAATATATATATATATACACATACACAGAGATATATATATATACATACACATATATATACACACACATATATATATACTTATATTTATATTGTGTGTGTGTGTGTAAAACTTCTGCCCTTTGAGAACTGTTTTTTCTTCTGTTTTGCTCATTTAGGCAACTCTTAGACATATGTACTGAACCTCCATCTAAGATATGCACCCTGATTTCCCTATGAGAGCTCTGTCCTCCCACTTTCACACCCCATCAAGGTCCTATTTCTCCTAGTCCCCATTCCTACCTCTAGAAATCCATATCTACTGATCACCCAGGACTCAGCTTTCAGTTCAAATACACATCATCATGCTCTTTGAAAGTTTTCTTTGCTATCTGCGAATCATAGCAAGGATATATGTTCATTAAGCAGATTAATTGCCCTAATCTTCCCCTATTTCCTGGAATTTATGTCTACTTAAACCCCTTGCAAATTATTTGTGATTGCTGGAGTAGTTTTGGATGGAAAGTGAGAAGTAGGAGTGGAAAGTCACACTGAGAGAGGGCCACATTCTAGCCCCACACTTATCCCAGCTCAGCCCCGTTCAAGTCTCAGGTGGAGGTGTTCTGGGAGGTGGCTGTTCATGCCAAAGCCCAGGATGAGGCATCATGTGTAGGAGACATAAGTTATTTTATTTTGTCTCTTTCCTCTATCGAGTTCAGCACAAGCAAATACACGCAGCAATAGAGGAATTTCAATGGAGTATTTTTAAAGATTAATTTCACTGTTGAGGAAGTGACTTATGACATTTACCTTGAATCTTACGTTAAAGCAGTATAC